>NW_021628221.1:445390-451002 GCF_900005855.1 Plasmodium gallinaceum | reverse complement strand
TTTTTTTGCTATATTTTTTTTGTACTTATATTTATTATGTTTTTTTTTTTTTTAATTTTTTTTTTTTTTCACGTTGGTAATTTGCACAAATCATTTATGTTTAAAACGTTTATATTTTTAAAAATATTTATATATACATCTTTTTTATTTTTTTTATTTGTAAATGATACATATATTTGCCTTTTTATATTTGTTAAAAAAGTAAGTGTTTTTTAAATAATATAAATTAAAATTTTTTATGTAATGATATATATATAAAAAAAAAACATCAAAAACAATACTTCTAATACTATGATTGGGGAAAAAAATATACATTTTTGTATAATATATAAATATGTTAAAAAAAAAACATAAAATTAATATATAAGCTCCCAATTTACATGCACAAAAAATTGCCATACTTAAAAAGTAAGCCATAATTTTAACATTAAATATATACTATATATATACATTTTTATTTTTTTTTTTTAATATATAATAAACTCCTTAAAAATCACAAAAAGCAAGCAAATATTATGTAATTTTTTTTTTTCTTATTTTTCTCAGTTTTAAAAAATTTTTCTTTTTTCGTTATTTTTATATATATATATATATATATATATATATATACTGATTTAAAAAAAAATGGATTTAATTTTTCTGAAAAGAACATAATTATAAAATAGAATATTAATTTAAAAGAAAATTTAATCATTGAAGTATTTTTTCGTATTGAATATTTATATGTAATGCATTTTATATGTTCATAAATGAATATAAATAAACTACAAAAAGAAAAATAAAAAAAAATGAATATATAATTTACATTAAAATATATTTATACATTTAAGAAGTTTCAATTTTACAAAAAATAAATAAAATAGATCATTTATTTTATATTCCTTAATAATTTAAAAATATATATATATATATCTACATATATATATATATATATATATGTAAAAACAAAATTGTATGTTTTGTAGTTCTTTTTTATTATTTTTTTTTTTTTTTCTTATTCTTTTAAGAATCTACTTTATGAATAAGTGTAAAACTAACATTAAATAAATGTTTTTTGAAAATACACATCTTTGTTTAGTTATATAAATAAATTAATTCATATATTTATATATTTAAAAGGATTTCATATACAATTATATCTTGTTGGTCATATGATATTTGTCTATCATAGGAAAAACACATAAATATTATTAAACAAATTAAATAAAAACGGATAGGTTATAATTAAAATAATTTAAAAATATACATATTCAAATCAGAATAAATAAAGATGATAAATAATAAAATAGGTATAATAAAATTGAATACATTATTTAAATTTGATTCAAAAAATGTACTATTTTAATTAATTATATTGATTTATTTTTATATTTATTTTTAAGCATATATATATTTATATATATATATACTATTACAAGAAAATATGAACAGTATTATATTAAGAACTATACAAATAATGTGAAATTCTTTTTTTTTAAGAAAATGAAAACTTTATATTTAATTTATATATGAATATGTTATTCGCTAAAAATTATATAACCTGTACTTTGTTATGAATATTTTATATAGATATTATTATTTGTAAAAAATTACATCATTACTATTCTTAAGATATTAATGGTTATATAAAAGATCATTTAAATAATCTGTAGATAATAAAATACCTAAATAATTATATATTTAATAGTTTGAGTATAATTGTAAATATTAATATCATTTTCTTTATAAATATATATATATATATTTATAATTTTATAATATTTTCATTTAAAAAAATTTTCATTATTTTTATATCATAAAATGAAGTGTATAAAAAATTATGACTACTGAAAAAAAAAAAAAAAAATAAAGTAAAATAAATAAGTAAAATATATTTTAAGGTTAGGTATTATTAATGTTCTTGTTATATTTTTTTATAATTTTTATTGAAAACAACATGAAAGTAAATTTTCCAGAGATTCTCATTGTTAATATTTTAATTTTATATAAAAGTAGTTTACTTTGAAAATAATATATCGTAATAATTTTTATGTATTCATTTATTTTTTTTTTTTTATGATATTAAAATAAATGAAATATATAAAAACATATAAAATTAAAATCTTATACTTTCATATATAAATAATCTAATACGTTCTGAAAATTTAAATTATGGAATCGATTTTTTTTTTTTTTTTTTTTTCAAGCCATATTAAATACAAAATTTACAAGAGATTTATATCTTCTTTGGAATGAATGTAATGAATACAAAAAGTATATATTCTCTATATAAAATTAGTTCAACACATTAATAATATATTATGATAATGCAATAGTATGTAATTTTTATAAGAAATGGAGAATAGGATATAATATAGAAATATAGAAATAGATAAAAATAAAAAAAAAAAAAAAAAAAACGAATATTAAAAATTAATTAAGCCTTTTTGTGTAATAAAAAATCTATCCTTTTAGAAAATTATTTATTACATAA
This sequence comes from Plasmodium gallinaceum, assembly GCF_900005855.1. Classification (NCBI taxonomy): domain Eukaryota; phylum Apicomplexa; class Aconoidasida; order Haemosporida; family Plasmodiidae; genus Plasmodium; species Plasmodium gallinaceum. The sequence goes on along the minus strand of NW_021628221.1, from coordinate 448,529 downwards.
AATAAAATCATAAAAATAATTAAAAATAAAAATTAATAACTTTTAATGAGCACTTTTATATATGTACTTCATTTTTTTTTTTAATTTAATGCCATATATTTTTATATATTTAATAAAAAAAAACAGATATAGAATAAAATAGGTTAAAATTCCATATTTTTATTTCCTTAAGCATTTCTTAATTATTATATGTCTGATAAAGAGATCTCTTTTAAGAAAATTTATATATATTATATTCATAGAATATAAAACCTAGTTTTTGTAAAACACTTGCTAATTAAGTACATTTTTTTTTTTTTTTTTTTTGTAAAAAATGAACTTAAGTTTAAGTGTTTATAACTAGTATTTAGATAAATTATACAGCTTATCAGATACATAAATTATCCTTCTATATTTTATACTATTTTAGTACTTTATAGGAAAAAAAAATAAAAAAAAAAAAATACAAAAGAAATATCACAAATTCAAATTTTATTAACGAAGTTTTCTTTTCATATACAAGTTATGCTTTGTATAAAGTAATTTTTAAAATATTATATTATATACTTGTTTTATATATGTATTTTTTTTTTTTTTTTTGGATAAAAAATGAAAAAAAATTAAGAATTATATAAAATTAAAAGAAATATAGTAATGTTTTAAAAAAGTTTCTTTTTTTTTTTTTTTTTTTTTTTTTAATTCTTATGAGCATATCTAAAAATATACAAACATTTTTTTTTTTTTTTTATAATTACAATTAATTTATTAAATGAATAAGATGTTTCCATTCTTCTGGTAACATATTTAATATAGACAAATATTTTTCATGTTTTTTTTTTTTTAAAAGTAAAACAATTTTTGTAATTTCATCCTTTCCAATGTCCTTTTTATTATCATTAATAAATTTTAAGCATTTAAGTAATATTTCGTTTTTATTTAAAATTGATAAATGATTATTTATATTCTCACTTTTACTTTTTTCTGATACTCCATTTTCATTTTCAGAACACTGAAGAAAATTTTTATCAAAATTCTGACTTTCTTTATTATTATCAAAAGAAGATACTGAAAATGGTAATAAATCTAAAAGAACAACTGAGTAAAAATAACATAAAAATTCGTTAATATTCATTTTCTCTATTTTGTTCATTAAATTAATTGCTATTTTATGTAAAATTTCTTTTTCATTATAAATGGAGTGACATAATCTTGAAAATCCTTTAGCATTAAAATTATAAATATTTTGTTTAATTATAGGTAGTAATTTATCTATATATTTATGCAAAATTTTAAATTTGAATAAACACCAAACTAATAATGATAAGTATTTATGATGAATGTTATTTATATAATAATAATTATTTAAATCCTTTTCAATTAAATTAATAAATTCTTCATCATATATACATAATTTTGATAAATTATAAAAATTCATTATTTTATGTAAAGTTGTCAGTTCGTCATATTTGTTTATCATTTCTTTTATAATTATAAATGATGCAATGTTCTCTTTAAATAAATATGCATTATTTTGTGATAAGTTATGAATTTTTAATGTTTTATTCAAATCAGTATTATTTGAGTTATTGTAATTATTTTCATCCACACTTATGTTATCATCTTCAATATTATATTTAGAATAATTATTTTTATAAGAATAATTTGAAATGACACTTAATAGATCTGTTAATTCAACAGCTGATAATAAATGCAATTGACTATCTATTTTTTCAATAACTTCGTTCATAAATTGAATGATAAAATCTTTATGAGAAATGCTTCTTTGATCTAATGGAATTTTTTTTCTAAACTTTCTCTGTTTTATATACTGAAATAAATCAGTTAAAAAAAATTTTTTATTAATATTTTCTTCACAATAAATATCAATTAGTATTTTTGTAAAAACCCTTGATATTCCAATATAATTATATAAATTTATTTTTTCTTTTATTTTATTTAAATAATTTATAATTAATCTATATATATATATATTATTTATTTTGTTTAATATATATAATGGTTCTAATATTAAGAGAACATTCTGAATACTAAAACAATCTAATCTATATTCTAAGTATTGTAATAATTGATCTATCATTTCTTTTTTTTTATCATAATAATATAAATATGAATAAATATGAAAAATATTCACTATTTGATCAGGTGTATAAGTTTTTATATGATAAATTATTTGAGATTCTACATGAGGCAAAAATACTTGATGAATAAATTCTTTTGTTATTTGTTTTTTTAGAATAACATATTTTTCATCTTTATTAGGTATTAATTTTTCATTACTTTTATCTAAAATAATATTTTTTCTTATATTCTCATTGTTTATACTTTCTGTTACCTCATTATTTTTGTTTTCTTGATATATATTTTCATTATCTACTTTTTTATTTTCATCATTTTGGTTAAATAAATGCTTTGATTGTTCATCGTTTTTAATATTTTTTTTTCTTATCAAATTTTTATATTTTTCAATTATTTCCTTACTATTATAATCTAAATTATCATCTAATTTTTTATTTTCATTATTTATTGAATTCTTTGTATTAAAATTTTTTATTAATAAGTTATTTCTTTTCGGATTAACATATTTGTTAAATATGATAAAATTTCGTGAGAATTTTTTAAAAAGTAAAATTTTCATTTGTGATGAAATTCTCATATATATAAAAAAGAAATCATAATCATTAATAATTTCAAATAATTTTAAATATTTTTTTTTTTTTTTTTTTATCTTTCTTTGAAATGCTATTCGTTTTAAAAATTAAAATTTTCTATTTCTTTAGTTCATTTTAGTATATTTTGTTTTTATATATTATTTTTATATAAGTAGCGTTTTGGTTTTGTTACATTATGCTTTGTTTATATAACTCTGTTTTATTTTATTTTTTATTATTTTCTATTATTTTCTATTATTTTTTATTATTTTTTTTTTTTTATAACAAAACATTAAAAAAAAATTACATATTAATTTATCACCTTAAAATATTATTAAAAACATAAGTTATTTTCAAGTTTTTTAAAAAAAAAAAAAAATCAAAAGAAACAAATGGTTTCACATGTGTATGTATTAGAAAAATGTATCAATATTAAATTCATGAAAATATGTATGTAAAAAAAAAAAAAAAATAAATTAAAAAAAAAAAAA
>NW_021628221.1:405304-442804 GCF_900005855.1 Plasmodium gallinaceum | reverse complement strand
AAAAAAATAAACCTTTTTTTGTAATCTTCTTTCATTTTTTTTATAGATAAATAATAAATTACATATAATTTATCAACTTAATATTATAAAAAAAAAAAAAAAAAAAAAAAAATTAATAAAATAAAATAAAAATTTCATTTACTTTTTTCCAAACTTTTATTTTAAAAAAATATTATGAAGGAAAAATATATTTTTCATTCTTTAAAAATGATAAATAAATTGAATTAAATGTTTTAAATAACTAATATATTTCAATAAAACTCAGAATTTTTTTTTTTGATTATTTAAGAATTGTTATATAATAATACGTTATCATCTTATTTGTTTAATATAAATAAAAAAATATATTAATAAAATATTTGTTATTGACACAAGAAAAATTGACAAATTATATAAGGACGTAAAGCGAAACTGTCTTATCAAAAATTTAAAATTTATATATGATTATTTAAAAAAGTAGAAGTATTATTTTTATTACATTTTTTGCATTTCTAGAGATATTTCTTTTCCTATTTAATAATGTTGATTTTATATATTAAGTTTACAGCATTTATTAATTTTACATATTAATTATATGTTGAGATTATTAATAAACGCACTTAATACTTTCAATTTGAAAAATATTTTTTAAAACGAACATTCATTTTTATTCCTTCTGTTTATTTCAATTCAATATATATTTTATTTTTCTTTTAAATGGGATTTCATGTTTTCGTATCATAAAAGTGTGGTGTTTATATATATAACTTTTACTCATTAAATCTGAATATTACTTTATAATATTATAAATAGAATAAAATAATAAAAGAACTTTAATTATTTGGTAATATATATTAATATAGATCTTTAAATATGCATTTAAAAGAAAAAAGAGAATAATATCCTTTTTTAGATATTTTTAAAAATTGAAATAGGAATTTTTTTTTTCTTTTTTAACAAAAAGAACTGGCTTAAAATTTCATAAAAGGAATTTAAATTAGAATATATTATATATATATATATTCCTTTATCATGTAATATTTAAGTACTTTTCTGTCCTATTTTATTTTATAATTTTTTTAGTTCATTATAATATATTTTAATGTTTATAATATCTTTGAATATCTTATTTTAAAATAACTTATTTATTTTAATAAATAAGTCTAAAAATTTATAGTACTGAAAAATACCTTACAATAAAATAAATTTGAAAATATAAATTTAATATGAATTTTTAAATATATTATTTCAATATATTATGTAAATTCAAGAAAAGTATAATTCTAATTTTCACATAATTGCTAATTCAAATTATCTTAATTTGTATACCATTACTTTATTCATTATTATAATATCAACTTTATTGGTATATAAATGAAAAAATAATGTATTTCAAACTATTTTCTTTTTTAAACTTTTCATATATATATATATATATTTATATATTTATATATATAATTTTTTTTTTTTTTTTTTTTTTTGAGAATAATATTCAACAACAATCAAAATATTTTTATGCAATAAAACTTGAGGTTTCAACTAATGTAATTTTTTATTTTTACGTTTTATTGTAATTTATAATTAATAAATGATAAATATGTATAAAAAAAAAAAAAAAAAAAAAAAAATGTTTAATGAATATTTTTATGTATCTTTTATTTCATTAAAGATAAAATTAAATATTCAATAAAAAAGTTGAATATAAAATAATGTATAAAAATGTTGTAATTTAAAATTTTTTTTTTTTTATGTTTTATCTAATTTATATTTTTATTTATTTTTATATAAATTTTGAATTTCTTACGTTAAATATTTTTTAATTTATTTTTACATACTATATATATATATATATTATTTTTTCTCTTTCTCTTTTGTTATGCTTCACTTTTTTGTAATTTTTCTTTTAATTAATTTAACATATTCTATTAATATAAATGTAAAGAACTATTTATTTTTTAATGATAATTTTAATAACATTCAAAAATGTAAAATTTTTAAAACAAAAAGAATATTTGAAAGAGATATGAAAAATAATATAATATATAAACAGATAAAAGAAGAAAATTATCCATTTAAAAAATATAGTATTGATGATGTATATTATGGTAGAATATTAAGCATTAATCAAAGAAAAATAAAATTAGATATTTTGTGTGATAGAAAAGCTTATTTAAATACATCAGAATATTTTAGTTTAGAAGGGTTACAAAAATATATTTTTCTTATAATAAAAATACATAATATAATTAAAGTTAGAATAGCAAGAATTGATAATATACATAAGAAAATTATAGTTGATATTAAGAAATACACTAATGAAGAGATATTATCATCATTTAAAAATACGAATAATCTAATTAATTCTAAAATTTTAGATATTAGAGATAATTATGTGTTACTTTATTTAGCACCTAAAATTCATGCAAAATTAATAATTAAGCAAAGTGATGATTTAAATAAATATAAAATAGGAAATAACATTTTAACTAAAATAGATTATTTTGATAAAGTTAAAAATGAATTATATGTAAAAAATTCTTAAAAACATAAAAAAAAAAAAAATAATAAAATAATAAAATATTAAAATTTCTATAAAAGTTTTCATAAACTTTTTAACATTTATACTACATGTATAAATTTAGAAATTTTAACATAAAATCTAATATTTTTAATTTATAAATTTTATAAAAAATATATTTAAATTTTTTTTTGTTTTAATCTATTAGATAAACATTATAAAAATTTTAAAATATTATTTACATAATTTAATATGAATAAATAAATTATGCATATACATATATGCATATACATATATATATGTATGCATTTTATTAAATTGAAAAAAACTCTTGATTATTTAATTTTTCTGTAAGATTTTTCAAATAATCATCCGTTAAATTTTCTATTGGGATATCTTTTATGTTTTGTTCTAGTAAGTCTATTTTATCTTTAGAACATTTATCAACCATAGAAATAATAGAATTAAAATCAGAATTTGAATTAGAATTAAAAGAAGAATTTGTATTTAAAATAAAATTTTGCATAGTATCCATTATTACTTTTTCATCTAGTATAGATAACTTATTTTTCATATCACAATAATCGAATAATATATCAAACACCTTATTATATTCATTTATATATTCCATATTATGAAGATCTTTGTCATTTGTTTCATTATCTTGTATACATTGCATATTATCTCTATTTTTTATCTTCTTTTTATAAAAAGATAAACATTCAGAAGGATTTGCTATACTGCTTATAAAAAGAGAGCCAAATGATTGAGTATTTATTATGTTAATATCATCATATTCTACTTTTAATTTTATTAGAGGTTTTTCATATACATATTTTTTTATTTTTATTAAATCAAAAGTGTCATAACAATCTGAAAAGGCCATATGTATAAATGTACTTGAGTAAAAATCTTCATTTTTTAAGTTGGAATAAAAATTGTGAATTTCATCTTCAGATAATATGGAATAAAAATATTTTTCTCTTTCTTCTGGTTTTTCAAACAAACTATTCATTGTGTTTTCATTTATTTTGTTAGAGATTAATTCATTTATTTCTTTATTTTTATAAATGCAAGTTTTATCATTTTTATCTCCATTAAATGGGAAAAACAACTTTTTAAATAAATAATATTTTTTAATTTCTTCGTTTAAATTTTTTTTCACATCATTCAAAATTATATTTGTTTGTTCATGTAAAAACTCTTTTAAAATTTTTTCCTCTTTAAAATTTAAATTAAAATCACCTAATCGAATATCTTTAAGTTCAAAAGGTCTAACTGTTTCTAAATTTATTTTTAAAAATCGAAATCTTTCATTTCTTATTTCTAATAAACCAATATATTTATCTCCATATTCGTTTGGACATAATGATGTTCTAACTGATGATCCTAATTGTAAATTATAAAACGAATTAAATATACTTTCTTCTAAATATGGTTTGGAAAAATGTTCATGACCCCATATAACCAAATCAATAAATTTTGGGACAAATGATTCTTTAATAAAATTTTTTGTATTATTACCATATGTATTTCTTATGTATCTATTTTGATGTAATACTAAAATATTTATCCTATTTTTATAATCAGATGGTAAAACAAACTTTACTTTATTATTTTCAAATGATCTATATAATCGTTCATCTTTCATCCATCCAATTGCATAAATTGAAATTTTTGTTTTATTTTTATTTAAAAGAATAGGTTTAATTACAATATTATCTAAACTGTTTTTCCCAATATAATTAATTAAATTAGAAATATTTAGTATATCTAATGGAGAAATGAAATCATAACTATAAGGATAATCATGGTTTCCGTGAATTGTAAAAAATGGTATAGATTTTTCATATTTTTCGTTTAAAGAACAAATTTTTAAGTTGTTTAAAATTTCCTTTTTATTTTTTAAACCATTTAAATCCTTAATTATTTCTTTATTATAATAATATTTATCATTATCTTCATATTTTTCATACATACTATCATTATATTTTATACTTTCATTATCATCTTCATATCTTGATTTATTATTATTTTTTTTTTTTTTTTTCTTTCCATATTTTTCTATAATTTTATCATTTGTATTTGAGCTACTAAAATCTTTTTCTTTTATTTTTTTCTTTTTTTTTTTTTTTTCTTTTTTATTCTTTTTATTTTTTTTCTCTTCAAGTACCTCATTAGAAAAATCACTTTCAGTTTTTAAATATTCCTCATATACTTTTTCATTTTCATAATATTCATATTCATAATTTGTGATTTCTTTTACATGTGTGTTCAATTTTTTTTTACTTGATTCTTTCTCTTCTTCTAATACCCAATTTTCTTTTTTATTAATATGGCAGTATTTTCTCATAATTGACATAGATTTAAACAAAGTATACTCAGATACTTTATTTTTATGAAATAAATCCCCACTATTTAAAATCATATCAACATTTAATTTTTTTGCTATAAATAAAATTTCTTCAAATGAATTGAAACTGTCTTTTTTTTGTATAGAATTATTTTCTTTATATCCTAAATGATTATCTGTGCATAACAAAATTTTAAAAGTGTCTGGTAAATTTTCGCTCAGCTTAGCTTTTAGTTCGTTTATTTTCATATTTTTAAATAAATCACTACCTTCTTGTTCATTTATTAAATTATATTTTTTTTTTTTTTCTTTTTGTTCGTCTAAGAAATTATTATTTTGTTCATATAATGTAAGCATATTTTTTTCCTTTTTTTCATCAGGTTCTAATAAATATCCTTTTTTTTTCAAATAGTTATCTATCTTTCTTTCATCTTTTTCATTAACACTTTCAATGTTGTTTTCACTCCTCTTTTTCTGTTCATCATTTTTACTATTTTCATTATTACTATTTTCATTATTACAATTTTCATTATTACTATTTTCATTATTACTATTTTCATTATTACAATTTTCATTATTACAATTTTTATTATTACTATTTTCATTATTACAATTTTCATTATTACTATTTTCATTATTAGTATTTTTTTTATTTTTATATGTGAATTTTTTTTCATTATCACAATTTAATGATCCATTTAAATTTAAACAGTGATTATTCATATTTCTATTTTCCGTATTTTCTTCTCTATTATTATAATATATAAAATTGTCATTGTTATTTTTTATATTTTCATTGCTATGCTCTTTTAAATGACTATTTTCGTCATATAATTTTAAGAAACTATTAAATTTCTTATTTTTTCCTTTAGAATTATCATCTAATTTATTTCTATTAATTTCAGATATATTTATATCATTTTCACTTGTATACTTTTTCTTTGTATCATTTATGTCTATATTTTCTAAATTTAATTTATTTTCATAAATTACTGCATTTTCTGCATATTTATCTTTTTCATAATTCAAATTATCTATTTCATATTTTTCTTCTTTTTCATTTATTGTTTCTTTTAATAATGTATCACTTATCTTGTACAAATTACTATATAAATTTTTTATAGATATTATTCTAGTTTTTTTTTTATTCATTACATTATTCCTATTAATATTACTACTATCATTTATTTTCAAAATACTACTGTTTTTATAAATTTCATCATTTGTGTTTTTAATGAAATTATTTGCTATGTTTTCATTTTTCGTGTTATCAATATTATTTTTGTTCATTTCTAATTCATTTTTAATTTTATTTTTTTTATTTAATATATCTATATCATTTTCACATAAACTATTATTATAATCATCATTCAACCAAACGTTCATCCTTTATTAAATCCTTCTCATTAATTAATATAACCTTTTTTAAATTCTTTTTTATAATTACATTCCAGCATATTTTTTAGATTTATTTTATTCAAACATATATCAATAGAGTTGCAATATAAGAAGTAACTTTAAAAAAAAAAGATAATAATTTAAATGTATTTAAAAAAAAAAAAAAAAAATACAGTTTAAACATAAAATTATAAATAAAATTAATCTAATATTAAAGTCAAATATAATATAAAATTAAAGAAATAGGAAATTTAACAGAAAAAATAAATAAAATATTTTTTAGTGCAGCTAAATTCTGACTATAAAAAAGCCTTTTTTTAAATTCTAATACTTTTTAAAAAAAATACCACATTATTATTTTATATTTCTCTTAAATAAATAATATTAAGTTGATATTTTAAAAAAAAAAAAAAATTGTTAATAAAATTAATTTTTTAAAAGAAGCATATTCTTATATATAAAAAATACAAAAAAAAAAAAAAAAAAAAAAAAAAAAAAAAAAAAAAAAAAAAAAAAAAAATACACGATAAATTTTTGATTATTATAGATTAAAAATGATCCACATTTACAAATGATTAAAAGAAAAAAAAAAAAAAAAAAAATATAATAAATATAAAAAAGAATAAGAAATTATTTACGAAAAAATTTAAGAGGAGGAAAAAAAAAGTATGTTGAATAATATATTTTATAAATATTAATTATATCTATTATTTTAAAAGAAATATAAATAATTAATATAAGAAACAAAAAAAAGAAATTTTTTTTTATCTTAGATATATTTTCATTATTTGAGTAATATAATAATGTAAATAGTAATATACTTATTACAAAAATTAAAAATGAAAAAACAAATCCTTCAAGTATATATTGAGAATTTGTAGAACGATATATATATTTTTGAAATATAGTTTCAATACTTTTATCTGTATTATACATTTCAGATTTATTAATTAAACAGTGAAATATACCACTTAAACATATCAAGTATAAAATAAATGAACAAATAAATATTAGAACTGTGTATTTTTGTAATAGTAATACAAAAAAATAAAGAAATATAAATACCAAGATTATAAAAACTGTTATATATAACTTTTTTTTGTAAACAAGATCTTCATGCAATATAAGTTTATTTCTATTATGTAAATTAATAAATTCTATAAAGTATTTTTGAATGATTTTATTATTTATTTCTTTCTTGTTTTCTCCTATTTGTTTTATATTTTTTATATAATGTTCTAACATATAATTTTTTTTAATTCTTGAAGAATAATTAAAATTATCAAAAGTGTTACTATTTATATATATAAATTCTGGTAAATTGTAAATCGTATGAACATATTTTAAAGGTTTTATATAATATTTATTAAAATTTATATAAAAAAAGAAAACTGGTTTTATTAAATAGTTCTTTTGTTTATCTTTTTCTTTTTCTTGTTCATTTGAAAAGTTATTTTCATTATATAAATAATTATTATCTAAAATTATTTTTTTTGCAACTTCGTTATATAGTTCTAACAAAACAAGGCTCTTTCTATCAAACTTTGAAATAGTATTATTACTCTCTACATCTATATAAAATAATACACAATCATAGTCATCCGTTTTATTTAAAACATAATCAATATAATCATTTAATGTAATTTCATGAATATAAATAAATAAATGTTTTTTATTTTCATCTAAATTTCCGTAAGTTTCATTCAAATGTAATTTTATTTTTTTATTTATTAATTTTTTCAATTTAATTAATTTTTCGTTTTCATCAAAACAATAAATTATTTTAAATAAGTAAATTACAACAAAAAAAATCACGTATTTTTTTAAATATATATTCATCATACTCTTGATTTTTTTTTTTTTCCCTTTATATTTTTTTTATATATCACTCTTCATTTGTGTATTTCTATGTATCCTATTTTTATAATTTATTTTTAAATATAAATAATTAATTAATTTTCTAAAACAGCATTATTTATTTTTTTATGAAATTTAAAAAATACAATACTTATATATATATATATTTTTTTTTTAATTAAAATTTTTTATATAAATATGTAAAAGTAATATTTTCTTATAACGTTTTAAAAAAAAAAAAAAAAAAAAAAAAAGCTTTGAAATGGATTTTAATTTTTTTTTATAAAAGAAAAATTTGTCTTTTTAAAAAAGAAAAAAAAATTTATATATTTAAAATATTATACAAAATTTTCACAAAAAAACATAATCATAAATAGAAGTTTCACGAATTTGAAAAAAATTAATTTTTTAATAAAATATATATATAAAAAAAAAAAAAAAAATATATTTAAATCATTTTATAAAATAGTAAAAAAAGAAAAATATTTAAAAGTTTTAAAACAGAATATTAAAAAAAAAAAAAAAATATTTATAGTGATAAAAATAATACAAACGAACAAAAAAAAAAAAAAGAGAAAAATAAATCAAATTAAAAGTTAATTTTATATATATATATATATATGTTAAACGTTACAAAAAAAATAAAAAAAAAAAAAAAAATTGGATAATAATTTGAATACTTAATTAAATATGTGAATATATTTTTATTTTTTTTTTTTTTTCTTAAATATTAAAATAAATTTAAAAATATCATAAATAAAACATAAAAATATATTCGAAAAATATAGAAAAAATAAAATATATGTTTTTATAATAAAAGAACAAATTATTTGTTAAAATAAAACACATTACCTACAGTTAATATTTTATTGTATAAATCTTCTGATGTTAATCTAGATTTATAATCTAATGATAATAAATTTTTACATAATTTTGCTACATTTGGATGTTTTTTAATTAGCAAATCTGGTAAAATTCTTTGTCTTGCATTACATAAAATTTTCGTTCTTTCCATGTTGGTTTTAGTTCTCGTAAATAGATCAACGATAATTAAACCAAGAGAAAACATATCAACTGCTTTTGTATATTTATGTTCTATTAGTTGTTCAGGAGCTGAATACATTTTCGTACCAATTCCTAGAGTATGATAAGATTCCATTTTATCTTTCAAACTAAAATTGGATTTTTCTGATATTTTTGTCTGATAGTTACAAGATTCTTTTTTCTTTAAATACTTTTTTTTGAACATTTTATTATTATTAATGTTTTGAAATAAATAAAAGTTACATTCTTTAAAATTATTTCTTTTGTTTTTGTACTTACTATTTCTATTGTATCTTTTTAAAGAATTAAATAAAAATGTTTTCTTAGTAGTGCAACGATAAGAATTTTTTTTATTATTATTCTCATCTTTACTAGTCTTCTTTTTTTTATTCTTACTTAATACAATATTAGTACTGTTACTTTTCTTAGAAATCATAAAAAGATTCTTCATGGTATCACAATTTACAGACTTACTATCTTTTTTTTTGTCTTTATTTTGATTCTCCATATATTTATTTATATTTGTGTTACTAATAGTTTTACCACATATTTTTTTATCATAAGGCGTAAAATTTTTACTATTCTGAGTTTTTTTAAATGTAAAAATTCCATTTATACTGTTTTGATTATCTATGCATATTTCATTATTATCATATCTATCATTATTATTAATAGAAAAATTATCCTTGATATGCTTATGTTCAGATGTTTCTGTGTTATCTATATTACTATGAAATATATTTGATTCTTTAAAATTGTTTAAAATTTTTAACTTCCTTAATTGGCTTAACTTATTTGATATATGTAGCTCATTTGTTACTTTTAATTTTTTTGACTTGTTTAATTCAACTAATTTATCTAGCTTATTTAATTTTTGTAAGTTATTATACTCTTCTGATTTATCTAACTCATAAAAATGATTTATTATTTTGTTTTGTAAATTATTAAAGCATTCATAATTTGATGAAAAGTTTTTTTTATCATTTTCTATATATTTCTTAAAAATTTCTTTATTTAAGTGATAAAATACTTTTTTTCTACCTAAGTATGATAATGCATAATTATCGTTTTCTTTTTTTTTAATATTAATTTGGTTATTTAAGCTTCTTTTTATGATGCTTTCATTTGAATTCATATTAAAGTTATTTTCAGAATGCATCTCATTTATGCTATGAATTTTTTTTGCAACTGAACATTTCTTTGAATGCATATTAATTTTTTTTACATCTAAATAATCATAAGAAGCTAAACCAAAATCACCTATTTTAACAATGTTGTTATCACAAATGAATATGTTAGATGGTTTCAAATCACGATGCATTATGTTATTTTTATGAATGTAATGTAATCCCATTATTATCATGTGGATAATTTCTTGATTTCTTTTAAAATTAATATATGTTCTCCTATTAATATAATTTTCTAATGTGTTATTACAATATTCCATTCTTATATATAAATTAAATTTATATTTCTCCTTTTTTTTTAAATTATGTTTATTATGCTTGTTATTTATTTTTAAAGAAAAGGAATTAAAATTATTATTTTTATAATTTTCATGTTTTAAAAAATTTAATTTTTTTTTACTTTTATTTAAAATACTTAATATTTTTGTATGCAAATAATTAATGTTTCTATTACTGTCCGTTTGTGTATGATTTCCATAATAGTCATAATAATTACCTTCATTATTATCAATATAATTAAAATATTTCTTATCATTATTATTGTTATTATTATCAATATCCTTATTTGAATCACTTATATTATAATTGTTATAATAGCTAGTAATATCACTTTTATTTTTATGCGTTTGATTATTATCATTACAATTATAATCACATTTATTTTTGTAAAAAAGCTGAACATTTTTTTGTGTGTAATATGTATTTTTTATTATATTAAAACAATTATGAAAAAAAAAATATTTAAAGTTTTTATAAATTATATTGTTTTGAAAAAAATAATTATACTTTAAAGAAGAAGACGCATATCTTTGAAAATTTAAAAAGATGTCTTTAAAAAAATATTTATTTTCATATAAAAACTCATTTTTTTTATTTATTTTCATATTTATTTGATTAACTGTTAATAGAAAATGAAAACTCTTATCAAGAATTTTCTTAAAAGATGCAACATTAGTAGAAACATTTAAAAAATTTTGTTTTATCTGATTTCTTATTACTTTATTATTTATGTGTGAATTAACAAATGTAAGATTTTTATTTCTCCTTTTATTTATTTCGTTCCTTGTTTTTGTTAGTTTATTTCTTAAAAGAAAACTTTTTTTCATCTTTACGTTAAGCACTTTGTTATTATTATATACGATATTTTTTTTTTTAATAATGTTTTTTTTTATTTTATTAGATACTTTGAATTTATACATATATGGGGTAATAATCATCCTTGTGTTCATAATTTTTTTATTATAATTAAAATTCTGTTTTTTAATTTGGTTTATATAGTAAAAATAGTTGTAATCATTTTCAAGAAATATTATAATAAAAAAGATTTTATTTAGAAAATTTTCTAATTTTTCAATGTATTCTATATTTAGAATATTAAATATATAACTATTATTATTATCATTATTATTATTATTATTATTATTATTATTATTATTATTATTATTATTATTATTATTATTATTATTATTATCGGAGTTAATATCACAAATGGTATTTTTTTCATATTCATTTCTTATAGGAAATTTCATTTTAAAGTCTACTTCATTTATTAAATAACTTTTACGAAGAAATTTAAGGTATTCTAAGCATAAAAGTACATAACATATCTTTTCGGTTTTAAATAAATTAAAATACATATTATTAATTATACTTAATTTTGAAATATTATAAAAATAGTTAAAAGAATTTACTAAATTAGTAAGAAATATTAATTTAATATGGATTATATCCATTTTAAGTAATCCGGAAACCTTTTCATTTTTTTTTTTTATTGAACTGTTATTTTTATAAGGGTTTTCAATTAAAGTGTCTTGATTTTGAATATTATGAAAAGTTCTTGATGATTTCAACGGATGTAATCTTTCACTATAAATCGTCGTAAAATATTTAGGAGAATTAAAATTCAGATTAGTTTTCATATATTTTTTATTGTTTTTTCTCGAAATTTTGAATAATATACAATTATTACTAGATGAATACATTTCTATTTTTTCATCTAATTTTTTTTTTTTTTGTTTTAAATTTAAATCATTTTTTATTTCGCATATTTTTTTTATTATTTTTTTGGACTTAAATTTTGCTTTTTGTTTATAATTTAGCTGATTTCGTTTTTGAAAAAAAAAAAAATTAATTTTTTTATTTTTTATTTCTTTTGTATATAAATTTGTTTTATAATAAAATTTTAATTTTTTCTTGTAGGATGATTCATTGTAGGAACAAGTTGTATTATTATACATCAGATCCTCGTAATTTTTAGTTAGTTGATTCCTAAAACTATCCATATTATTTTTATTATAATTTATGTTAAAATGTTCACAATTTAATTCATTATTACTCTTTATTTCATCAGAGTAAAAATGTGTTAAATTTTTTTCCAATGTATCTCCTTTTAAAATCTCATTATCCAAAATACTACTTGAATAACTTAATAATTTCTTTATAGTATTATTTTCTAAAATACTAAAATAACCATAATCATTATAATTATTCATATTTTTTCTACTATTTTGATTATATTTCTTTTTGCTATTTTTATTGTAATATAAATGAGTTTTATTTCTTAAAAGTGAATACTCATTTGATGAATTTCGGATCAGGAGTTCCTTATTCATAAATTCTAAAGTCTTATAATGTTTTTCTATACTTGAAGAAAAACAGTTCTTAATAAATCTATCATTATTAATTTCTTTTTTGTCAACGTAAATATGTTCATTAATCTTATTAAAATTTTGATTATTGCATACTTCATTATTATAAGTAAAATTATTAAAGCTATTTGATTTATTAACTTTATTTAATATATTAGAGCAATTATTATTATTTTTACGTAATAACAAAAAATTCTTTGAATTACTTATAGGACAGTTATATATTTTATCATTATTCTGACTAAATCTATTTTTTAAAGTAATGAAATTGATATATTTTGCATTTAATGCATCACTTAAAATTTTAATATAGAGATATGAAGATATATTTCTTTGCTTTCTTTTAAGAATATTGTGATATGTTTTAGTGTAGTTAAGACTTGTGTATTTTTTTTTAATTCCTTTGTATTTTAATACAACTTTTCTTTTTTTCATATTTTTTATTTTTTTAATTTTTTTCCCTTTGTTATTACTGCTGTTTTCAAAAATTATTTTGAAATCTTCATTTTCACTGGAATATTGAATATTTTCAAAAAAGTGTTCAATTTCTTTTTTTTTTATTTTTTCATTCTTCCGTTTGTTTATAAATGCTATTCTATCATTTAATATATCCACTTTTTTTTTTCCCAAATTATGAATGGTGTTCTTTTTTTTTTTATTTTTGTATTTGTTATTAAAATTAAAATTATTTTTCTTCAATTTTATTTTATTGAATTCACATTTTTTCATAGGATTAATCTCATTAAAGAGTACTTTTAAAAATATAAGACTTTTGTTTTTTTTTAAACTATTAATATATATTTGTTTAATATAATGAACATGATCATTATTTAAATTTGATATACTGCTACTATTATTTATTATTTCTTCTTTAGAATAATCACTGAATATTTGAAAAGAATTAAAATTATTACACCTATGAGTTTTCATATAATATATATCAAAAATATTACAATATTGAAGGGAATATTTTTTATCCTTCACAATATTTAATATAAAATATTTTTCCTTTTTTTTATAAATAACTCTTGTAACATTAAGATATAAAAAATTAGTTTTCATACTATTTTTTATTATATCATTAATAAAATATTTGTCTTCTAACTTTTTTTGATTTCTTTTTAAAATGCATTTTTTTTTATTTTTGTTAGTTTTAAATAAACTATTGTGTTTTATTATATTCCATTTCTTTTTATTTATTTTAAATATAACAGATTTATAGATAACAAATTTTTTATTTTTTTCCAATATACATTTCTTTATGTACTTTTTTTTTGTTAAACTGATGGACTTTTTAAATATCAATATATAATAATGAAGAAGTAATATAATTCTACTATATTTTTTAAAACATTCCTTAAGTATATTGTAATAAAAAATATGTAAATAATTATTTGATCTTTTAAAAATGTTATAACATATATTCTTATTATTACAATTAATTTTTCTCAAATTATCATTATTTTTATAATTATAATCTTTTATATTATAATTTGATCTATTCTGAGGTAAAATGTTTTTAAAAATTAATAAAGGATTCATAACAAATAAACTGCTACTAATAGATTTTATATTAAAAATTATATCTAAAGTTGTTTTTCTAATAATAGTTATATCTATTAAGAGAGACAAGGAATCCATATTTTTGTTATTAAACTTTTTATACCTCATTATTTTAGTTAAGAAATATATATAATATATAAAATAATTATTAAAATTAACAACAAATAAATCATTTATTATTTCTTCTTCATCCTGTGATAAACTAATTTGTTCATTTTTTTTCATATATATGTTTGTTAACAAATTGCTATAGTTTAAAAAATTAATTATATATATAATTAGAAAATTATAATGATAAAAAGTAATTTTGTTTTTACTTAATATGTTATAATTAAATAATTTATATTTATATCCGTCTAACATTTTATTATTACTTTTTAACTTATTCATAAAAATATTTTTCTTTCCGTATTTTTCTTTTATTCCATCAAATATAACTATTTCCTTTTTGTATTTTTGAATAAACGTTTTTCTTCTTTTTTCATTTGTTAAGTTATGTAAAAATGGGATATTTGTTAATTCGTTTAAAATATTTTGATTAATAATCTTAACTATTTCGTAATAATTGTAAAAATGAATATTACATATAAAAAAATTATATAGTTCATCCATTATTTTATTTTTAATATTCCTATTATAATAAACATTATATGAATGAATTATATTACTTTTATTTTTTAAAAAGTTATTATTTCTCAAAAAATTATACAAATTGTTCTTAAATAAGTTAACAAAATAATCTTTGTCATCGCATTTCAAACTATTTAAATATTTTCCTTCTATGAGGCAAAATAATTTGATTATTTTAACTTCATAATGTCTAATTTTATTTAAAACCATATTATAAAATCTCAATAAATAAATTTTATAACATTTTATACAAGAGATGTAAAAGACATTATTCATATTTTTTTTACACAACTTATAACTTTTCTTATAATATTTTTTAAAATTTTTATTAAATGAATAAAAATTTTTAAAAATTTTTTGTGTGAATATATTGAATAACTCAATATATATATTATATGTTAAAAAGTTTTGTTTCAAAATATTTAACAAATAATGATAATTTCTATATTCACAAATACTATCAAAATAATTCTCATTTACTTTTAAAATGATACTAAACATATAATAATAGAACATCTTAATTTTATTAAAATATACCTTTTCTACATTTACTTTGTTAAATTGACAATTTTTTGTAATTTTATAAAAAAAATAATTTTTATTTTTAAAGCTATATAAAATATATAAATTTAGGAAAAACATATTACCATATATATTATTTTCAATTTTAATTGTCAATAAATAATTATAAATAATTAATACTTTATAGAGTAAATCAAAAACAAATTTCAAATTTTTTCTTTTTAAACATTTATTAGTATTACTCTTAGAAAAAAAAGACTTTAATTTTTTATAATTTAATATATGATATTTTTCGTTGTGTTTTGTCATAAGTGAATTACATAAATCAAAAAAAATATCTATTTTATTGCTTTCTGTAAAAATTTCTTTTTCATTTTTGTATTTTATAAATATATTTGTTTTTAAATAAAATAAAAAATCTACCTTTTGATAATTGACACTAAAAATATTGCATTGATAATTTGTACTTCTTTCATATATAGAAAATTCATTTAGGAAAATTAAGATAATATAATATATCAAATTACTATATAATGTTTCAAGAATGTTTATATTTTTATTATGTTCCTTCTTATAATTAATTTTTGTATTATTTATACTCTGTTTGAATTTATTATCATTAATATTTTTTAATTTATTGTATTTTTGATTAAAATTCATCATGCTTAATATTTCTTTTTTATTTTCGAGATTTTTTTTACGATGTTTCTTTTCTTTTTTTTTTATTTTATTATTAAATAAATTATTATTACTTTGAATTTTAAATAAAAAATAATTTGTTTCATCTTTATTATGATATATATTCATTTTATGAAGTGGACCTGTATTTGTATAGGTTAAAGGACTTTGAATGTTATTTGTATCATATATATTATTTTGAATTTCTTCATTTTCGTATTTGCATAAAATTTTCTTTTTCTTCGTTAAAAATATTTTTCTGTTAACATTCATTTCCTGCATTAGATGTCTATTTTTTAATAAATTGTTTTTTTCTAATTTAATTTGATTATGATTACTATTATTTTTATTACCAATTTTTGAATAATCATCCTTCATTTTACCATGATCGTTATAATCTATATTTCTATTATCTTTGATATTTTTTAACTGTCTTAAATTATTAATATTGTAAGATATATTTTCAAATAAATTCAAAACATTTTTTGAATTATTTTTCATTAATTCTAAAAGTTCTTCATTTTTATAAATTTTATCGTTACTGAAAATAATTTTTATAAATTGATTTTTTGTTAAAGTTATTTTTTCATCATAATTAAAAATACTGTTGAAAAAGTAATTGTTATAATATATATCAATTTTATAATAAGGTATTTTCCTTTTCTTCATAATATTATCATTTATAATAATTTTTAGTTCATGCATAAAATATGTATCCGTATATTTATATCTGATAAACTTTTTATGATGAATGAAATCATTTTTTACTGGAGAGGTAATTGATATTTTAACATTTTTGTTATTTTCTGTTGTATTTTTTATATTATTATTTTTAACAAAATTATAAAATTCGTTGTCAATTAAATTATTTTCACATTTAAATATAGAGTTTACTAAGTTCGAGTTTAATTTATCTTTATTAATATTTTTGTTATCATATTTTAAATCTTTCATGTTATAAAAATAATCAAAATTATATTTCTCAATATGCGAATTTACAGTATCATTTTTATTTTCATTAATGAAATATGGATAATAATTATTCCTATATTTTAAAATATTAATATTATCATCAATATCTTTTCTTTTACAACTTAAGTAACTTTTATGTATTTCTTTTTTAATTATAGTTTTGTGATGATTTAGTTCAAGTTCATAATTCTTATTTTTTAATACTTTATTATATTTTAATTTATTATGTAATAACAATTCATTAATTCTATTCCATTTTTTAATACTTACATAATCTTTATTTTTAAAATTATTTATATATCTATTCCTTATTATATTATAAAATGCTTTCATGTCTTTTAGTATACCACATATTTTTTGTTGAATTTTACTTAAAATATAAACTCTTCTACTTTTTAATATTTTAAATAAAATTATCAAGTAGGTTTTTAGTATTCTATTTTGATAATTTATATTAATTAAAAACATATTTTTTTTTTTTCTTAAGAAAAAATTAAAAGATATTTTCATATTTATTTCTATATTTTTTAAAATTAATAAAAAATAAAATTTTAAAATAGTTGACTTCACATTTTTTTTTTTAATATTTATGTCATTGCAATCATCATCTAACCTATTTACATTCAAATTATGTTGTAATATTTTTAAAATTTTAAAATTTGTATAAATAACACTAGCTTTTTTTTTTTTATCTTTGTTATAAAATAAGTCAAAAAGTAAAATTACTAATTCAACATATAAATTATATGGAACCATTTTAACAACCTTTTCATTTTTTACTTTAAAAAATTTTAGAGCTTTATTTATTAAGAACAAATAATTATCAAATGAAAAAAATAGAATATTTTTCTTTTTTTTTTTTAAAACAATTTTTTCTCTTTTATTCTTTTTTTTTGTAACATTATAAGAATTAGTTAAATTATATAAGTATCTCTTTGTGTTTTCGTAAAGAATGTAATGTTTTATAGAACATTCATCATTACTCAACTCATATTTTTTTGGATGTACGAAATTATTTACATTATTACCGTTAAAATTATTCCAAATTAAAGAACTTAATCTTATATTTTTTAATAAATAATTATTTAAAATGTTTTTTGATCTCTTTAAATTTAACTTTGATTTTCCTACAAGATATAAAAATTTTCCTATAGCCTTGTAAATACGTATATTTCCTTTTGTAAGAAAACTAATAATTCTCTTCAATTTAGGCTTATAAATAATTTTATTATTTTTATTTACTTTGGATTTTTTGAGGTTTTTATTTATTTTTATATAATTAGAAGAAAAATAATTTTTTAGAATAAAATTACTGTATCTATATGCATAGATACTCTTCTTACATTTTATTTTATTACATAAAAAATCTCTACACAAAAAATTATATGGTTTATTATTATTTTCTTCAATGCTTAGTATACTACTAAGTTTTTTATATATACAAGAATCATCATAGTTGTTTTTAGATAACAAGTTATTAAAATCATTTATATGCTTATTTATTTTATTAAAATTTGATAAAATTTTATTATTCTTACAGAAAATAAAATCGTCTAATTCATATTTATTTTTAAATATGCTTTGAATATATGAGAGACTATTTGATAAATTTGAAAAAGAAATATAAAATATTTTTAGATCATCATTATATTTTGTTAAATTCATATATAAATGACCTAAATCATTCATTTTATATATATCTTGAGATGGTTTAAAATTCTCATTTTTCAAATAATTTTCATATAATCGAAATATTTTCCATTTATTATAACTATCTATTTTGAAGAGTGAATTATTTTTCCTAAATGAATTTATTTCTGGAAAAAATACAGTTTTCACTCCTTTTATGCTCTCACTGTTTTTACCTTTTTTTTTTTTCAAATTTTTAGAATTATTAACAGAATTTCTTTTGATTTTGCATACTTCATTTTGATCATGTTTATTTTTAGAAGTTATTAATTGACATTTACTGGCATAAAATTCTTCATTATTATTAAAGTAATTTATTTCTTCAAGTTTCTTTATTTTAGATAATTTCAATAAGTTATCATTAGTAACTTCACTTTTATTATTTTTATTTAAACAAAATGATTCATTATTATTTAAGGAATTTGAAGATTTTTTTTTACTATGTTTTTGTAATTTTCCTGATAATGAAATAATTAAGTTTTTTTTTTTTTTTGATTTTGATAAAACTTCATTTACTTCTAACCAACAATCATGCATTCTAACAATATTTGGGTGATTCTTCAATTTATTCAGACATTCAATTTCTCTTAAATTTAACAAAATTTTTTTTTCATAATTAAATATATTTGCAGAAAACTTTATATTTTTTAATGCGTAAAATTTTTTTTTTTTTTTTTTTTTTATCTTATAGACACAAGAAAATCCTCCAACAGCTATTAAATATTTAAATGTATATTTATCTTTAATATTTTTATTTATATTATTAAATTCATCATTGTATATTTTTTTCTTTATTTTCTTTTTACTTCTTAACATCTTCAAAATCTTTTTATTTTATAGTAAATATTTGTTAAAATATAAAATACATTTATTAACATCAGCTTTTCTTATCTATGCACATTAAAAAAAAAAAAAAAAAGTAAAAAAAAAACTACAAAGAATAGAATCAAATTAAAAAAGATCTAATCAAACAAATATCAAATAAAGAAAAACGGAAATCAACTTAAATATATCAAAATAAATCAATTTACATAAATTATAGCAACTGAAATCAAAATTAATCAGATAACCTAAATCAAAAAGAATCAAAAACATATCAAGTCAAATTAATTATTCTAATACAAGTAGCTCATTTCTATTGTTAATTTTTATATTTTCATATTTATTTATAGTTATATAAAGGAATTTTTATTCCTTTTTCAAAAATGTGGTAGCACCCAAAAATAATTTATTAAATTTTACAAAAATTAATTAATTTTCAATTATAGCAAGAAATAACTTTATTATTAGTGTGAGATATTAATAAATGAAAGAAAAATATATGTATAATAGAATAATAAAAAAAAATTATATATTTAAAATAAAAAAAAAAAAATTGCAGTCTATTTAATAAATTTATTACATCTACATTATAATGTATATCCATTCTAAAATTAAAAAAAATGATAAAATTTTTTTTAAAATTAATAAATATTCCTTTCTTTTTATACAATCCAATTTAATGATATTAAAAACATTAATATATAAATTAGAAAAAATTAATCTTAATAAAAATCATTAAAAATTTTATATTCAAAAATAAAAAAAAAATACGAATATGTAAGCTTATGTATATTTAAATTACAGTATGATACAAAAAAAAAAATATATTTGCACATATATATCACAACTATTTTATTATTTACATATAAATATATTAAGTATAAAAAAAAAAATATATTAACAATTTTCTTGACATTATTTAATTTATTATTACATATTTTAGAATACAAAAAAAAATTAAAAAAAAAAACAAGATGTAGTCTTACATTGCACATAGACAACTAAAAAAATTATAGATTGTGTAAATTTTCAGAATTAAATTCATAACAAAAAAAAAAAAAAAGAAAAAAAATCAAGAAATAAACAAAAAAAAAAAAAAAATAGTAAATCGATGTTATTATATTCATACTTTGCAAAAATTTTTTATATAAAAATATTTACTTTTTTTCTCGTTGATTATCATCTTTAGCAAAAAAAAAAAAAAAAAAAAAAAAAAAAATATTTTACATAAAAATATTGTTTAATTATTAAAATTATCAATTTAAAATATAATTATAGTCAAAAAATACTCTTTAAATACTTATAAATATGGAAGAAATGAATTAAAAAAAAAAAAAAAAATGATAATAAAAAAATAAATAAAAGAATATATAAAAATACAAAAAAAAAATAGTAATATATTATAAAATAATTAAAAATGTACATATATGCTCATAGTTATTAAAAAGAAGTATGTTCTATATGAATGTATTAATATAAAAATGAATAATGTTTTATGAAAATATTTTATCTAATAAAATAAAAATAAAAAATGCACAATAATATAAAGACAAAAATATTATTATAGTTCTTTTTTATTTATTCCGTCGTTCAGTACAGTCATCTTTATACATGCTTGAAAAAAAAAAGTTTTCTACATACGAGAAAAAAAAGAGGAATCAAACAAATGGGTGAAATAAAAATAATATTTATGAATTTTTATTTTTTCCAATTATTTTTGATTTAAAAAAAAAAAAAAAATTATGCTCAATTTATATATATATATATTTTTGTTGCATACACTTCATTCTAATTATTAAATAATTTTAAAACATATGAATATATAAATAATCAATATAAAAACTTTTATTTTCTTTATATATATTTTATACAAATAAAAAAGTAAAACAGCTAAAAAGATAATTTATATGTAAATATACCATTTATATAATTCAGCTTATTGTGTCCATATATATATATATATATATATATATATATATATATATATATATATTGTAACTGTATAAGACAAGCTTAATTTCAAAAGGAATATAATTAAAAATGATGAAAGAGGAATATATATTCTATGCAAAAAAAAAAAAAAAAATTAACATAAAAAAGAATGAATAAATACATAAATATATAAAATAAATAAATATTCAGTTATAACTAAAAGATATATAAAATAAATATGAATATATGTATAATTCAGAAAAAAAAAAATATAAATGGTTAAAAGGTATATAATTATGTTTATATATAAATATAATTTAAACACACAGAATTATTTATATTTACATACTGAATATTTTAAGTACATTAAAAAAAATATTTAATTTTAAGGAAAATTGTATCTAAGTGATTAAAAAAAGTTTCTGAATAAATAATGTAAATATAAATTAAATGAAATAACATAATAACATATAAGAAAAAAAAAAGAAATTAATGAACTGTTAATGCAAATGAGTCTTAAAAAAAACTTTATGCATATAAATATAAAATTACAACATAATTATGTACACATATAATTTAATTTTTTCTAATTTTGTACTTCAAAAATTAAGGAAAAAATCTGTAAGAGTATAAAAATGATTTAATCTATTAATTTTTAATTAATATTCATAAAATTATGCATGTTGTCAAACAACATACAAAATCACATGCTAATTTTTTTTTTCTTTTTTCTTTTTTTTGAATATACATGTTCTATATTTACTTCAAATATTAAGAGATTTAAAAGATAAAAGCATAAGTTAAAATAAACCATTAAAAAATAAAAGAATCCAAAAAAAAAAAAAAAAAAAAAATTAAAAAAAAAAAAAAATATATATATATATATATATAAATAGAAACATAAAATAAAAAATAATAAGCTTTCTTTTTTAAATAAAAACTAAACAGATTTTCAGTAGGGCTTTTTATGGAATGTAAAAGTTAAAAAAATTATATACAATTAAAGTTAAATAAATATCATTTTATTTCTTATATTTTTAAAAAAACTAAAATACATTTAAAAATAAAAAATGGTGAAAAATTCAAATATTAGTCTATTTTTATTATTTATATCTTAATAGTAACGTATTTCTATTTATACAATATTAGCATTTTGATATTTAAAAAAAAAAAAAAAAGATATTTCGAAATTACGTAGCAAATAATAGAAATAAACTAGTAAATTGTAACTAAAAAAATAAAAAAAAAAAAAAAGATTTATTTCCATTTGTCGGAATATATTCAAACTTATAATATTAATTATTTTACAGCTAGTTTTCTTTTTTTATTTTTTTATAATTTCATTATATATTTTTTAGAAATGTAGTATTGTTTTGTATATATTTAAAACATTTTTATTTTTTAAACTTTATAAATCTTTGATATTCTTGTTTAATCCTTTACATCATAACTTTTTATTATTTGAAAATATTTTTTTGAACTCAATATATTAAAGATGTGAGAATAAAAAGAGAACTTTGAATCTTTTGAATATTATATATTAGAATTTAAAATACTAGATTTGCCATTTTTGTTTATAAATTAGAGCTTATCTTATTAATAATGTATATTAAAGTGAATTTTTGTGATAACATATTTAATTATTCACTTTTTTATTTTAAGAATAAGGCATTTAAAAATATGAAAAACTTTACCCTTCTTTTTGATATATAAGAATTTTCAAAATTACATTCTGTATATATTTTCAAAAAAAAAAAAAAAACTGCTGTTTTATTTATTTTTTTTTTTTTTAATATTTCATTTTTATTTAACATATATATTTTTATTTTTTTACGTTTTTTAAAAGTAATCAACACATTCTTTCAATTTTAACCTATTAAATTTAACTAAAAAATATGCGAAAAAATAAATGTTTTCTTCAATAATTCATATTAATTTGTAGAAATAGCTAACATATTGAAATAAAAAATAAAATTTCTGTTTCATTTTACAAGACGGTGCTTTTTATATAATAAATAAAATATTAAATTATTAAAAAAAAAAAAAAGTTCTTTTCTGATTCTACAAGTTTCCTTCAATTATATATATAAATGTGAAAGCAAAAATTATGTTTATTAACATAAAACAATATTTTTCTTTTTATTTATTCTTTTAATATATTGCAACTTTTTCCTATTAAAATATCATTTTTATAACTTTTTTTTATTTATTGTTAAAGAAATGAAACCTTCATTTATTTTTAGTAAAAAAATAAGTTTGATTTTTATATTTATATAAGAATGGAAAAAGGAGGGAATACTAATGTAAAGTTTTTGTAGAAAATAAATTATAAAAAGATTAACATTTTTTTCTGCCTTTATAAAAAAAAATGCATGAATTCTTAATTTATTGTATACTTTTTAAAAATGAATTATATTTTACATTTAACAAAAATCAAAATTATTTTCTTTGGATGATTATATAAGTTAGGGAATAAGAAAAATAATAAAATTTTTACCGTAAAAATTATAACAATGCAAATGTTTTTCAGATGTTTTTAACTAAAATATAAAATTAATTGTTAGTTTAAGATGATACTATTTTCATTAAAAAAGCTGAAAAAAGAAATAACAAAAGTTATCTATAATAACAAAAGAAAAGATAAATTACAATTTAGAATAGCTAAAGGTGATTATTTTTCAATGTATAAAATAGGATATTCACATATATGCAAAAATAGTTCAAGTTATTTATTTTTTAACAATGTGCAAACAAATAAAAATGGTATTTATAAAATAAGTAATTGTTTTATTAATACTTTTACTTCTCAAAGATTTGTTGTAAAAAATAATGATTTCAACAATGGATCTATTTATTTCAATATAAATAACTCACTATTTTTTTTAAAAAATTTTGCATTAATAATAGATTTTTATTTAGATAAAAAAGTGTTTCAATTTGGTAATATACCTAATTTTGATATAATATCATTTTATCAAAAAATAATTCAAAAGATGCTTAAAAGAAAAAAAAGAAACACACATAAAAACAATGAAAAAATTTTCTATATTACTTATAGCAATAATCTGAAGAAAAATTTAATAGGCAATATAATTTATAATTTAAATAAAAAAAATTTTGATGAGATTTCTTATATTACTATTAAAATTTTATATGAATATTTACCAAAAAATGTTTCCGTACTTTATAACAACCCATATTATTACGAAGATTTAATTTATATTTTTACTTACAAAAGTATATATTATTCATTTTTTTTTTCTTCAAAAAATTTTTATTATCTAAATTTGTTTTTAAATATAGCTTTAAGAAGAACAAAAGTTATTTCTGTAATAAATGATAATAAAATAAATAAAGGAATTAAACTGAAATCAATTTTTAATAATTTCTACAGTGAGGTAGACTGTGAAAATCGGTTTAAATTTCAAAATTTTATTAATACTCCAAAAAATAATTATAAAGAAGATAATAAAAATGATATTCATAATGAAATAAGTTATTTCTTATTAAAAAATAAAATAATTTACTTAAACCTAGACTCAAAAATTCTTTTTGAATTTTCTAAAACATTAAAAACAATTATTAGTATTTTTTCATTTAAAAACATAAATAAAACAAATAAGGAAGATAAAATAATAAATGACATATATGTGATTTTAGAAAAATATATAGAATTGTTCAAGCTTTATAGTTACAATATCTTTTTGAATAGTATTTGTAATAGTAACGGATCTCTTCGTTATAGATTACTAAAGAATAATATACAAGATGATGATATCTACAAAAAAAACAATATATGTCTAAATGATTTTTATAATTGTATATATAATTTTAATAATTATTTTTGCCGCAGAATTCTTATGGGATTATATTTTAATAGTAATGAAAACAGAAATGATGAAATAAAATGGGTAAACGCTAATCCTTTTATATTTTCAACCTTTTTATACATAAAAGAAAATGATAATTTTTCTTCTATAAAAAAAGAAAAATTAGCAATTTTTAATTCATATAAAAATAAAAAAATAGAATTATACTATAAAGATTTAATTAAACTTTTTCTTTTTATAATTTTAAATAAATCAAATATGTATTTAAATAATATTCTTATATATTGCATAATATCTTCTTTTAATTTTTTAACAATGTTTTCTGGAATTAATCTTAACATTATTTTAGATATTACAAATATTCTTTTTAAATATGTTTATAATAAAAATAGTAGATTAATTAACATTGAATATTTGCAAAATCCTTATATACAAAATTTATCAAAAAAAATAATATATAATAATATAATTACATTTGAAACAGAAAAATGTTACTTTAAAGTAAGCCATGAAAAATTAATTGATTACATAAATACCTTGTATTTTTTAAGTGAATTTCAACTTATTAAAGATAATTTATTCCTATTAATATTGAATCAAAATAGAACAGAAATTATTCATAAAAACAGTCAAATAATACCATCATATAAAGATGCTCTTAATGAAGAATTATATTATGAATATAATTATAAAAATAATAACTTTAAATTTAAAAAATATAGTAAGAAGATGTGTGAAAATTTTATGAATAATTGTCTTCAAGAGAAAAATAATCTTGAATATATGGATAATAATAAAAGTATTACGAAGTTAACAAATATTATAAAACATGAGAAACTGCCATATGAACTTTTTCTTAAAAAATTTATTAAAAATACATTTATATCTTATAATCATATTGATAATTTTACATATAAGAATTTTATTGATATTTCTCAAATAATCAAAAAATTATCCCATCCATATTTATATTTGTTTACATTAATTTTTATTGAATTTGTAAAATACAAATTAATCAAAGATATAAGCAACATATGTTTTAATTTTCAGATAAATTATTTAAATAGTTTTAAATATAATCTATTTGATCTTTGTAAATGTAATGCAAGAAATATAAAAATATTAAATTTATTTATTAAAAAAGAGAGGAATATCAAAGAGAGACCAAAATTTAATGAATTACAACATTTTTCTTGTAATAAATACAAAAGTTCCAATGATGTATGTTCACATTTTTCCTTTATATGCATATTTTTGCAAAATGTTAAATCATATATGCGTGTTTCTTCATTAAACTTTTTCAGCTTTATCATATCTAACTTTTTTGTAAATAAAAAAAAAATAATCAATTTATGTATCTATAAGATAGAAGAAACAAAAAAAAAAAACCAAATTTATACACAGTTATTTTTAAAAAATACAGTGCAATTAATTTATAGTTTCTTTTATTTTAACACATATAATCAAAATATTTATCATTATTTTTATCTTTTTCTAAAATTACAATTTTTTAAAAATATAAAAGATAATGAAGAATTCTTTAATAATTCTAAAAAATTTACAAATATGCATATAAATAAAAAAATTTTTTTATTTCCTCATATATTTTTTAGTAATTGGAACATTTTTATTAATATTGCTTTACCTTCTAATAAAAATGAGAGAATTATCAGCAAAGAAGATTATAATAGAATCTACAATTTTAGAAAAAAAAAAATTGAAGAATTCAAAAAAAAAGAAAACATAAATATATTTGAAAAAAATGAATATTTAAACAATGAAAAAATAGGAATGCTTTTTTATATGCAATTTTCTTATTTATTGCTTCCATGTCTATTTCTTAAAATATTTGAAAATCATTTTAAATCATATATTTTAATTACTACATATTTGCTTCATCTTTTAATTAGCTGCGATTTTTACATAAACTCTCTAATTTTATACAAGCAATTGTATATAGGTTTTACATGCCTATATTTTTTTTGTGATAATGTAAAACAAAAAATATACGAAAATGAAGAACTTAATTTTCATTTTTTTCAGAAAATAAATATAATTTATCTCAAAAAAATAGTGGATCTATTATCATATGAACACAATGATAAGGACGTATGTAAATCTTACAAGAGATCTTCCATATTAGAAGACGAAATATATTACTTTTTAAAAAAGCTCCCCTTAAGTTTAAGAAGGAATGTAAAAATTCATGCTTATTTGATAGACTTTGTTTTATATAATGTTTAAAACATTTTATTAGTTCATTATATTTATAAATATATTAAAATAAATATTTTAGATTTTATTTTATAAAATACATTGATATATTTATTCAATGTGTGCATTTTTAATTAACAAATCCTATCAAAACTGTGAAATTTAAAAAAAAAAAAAAAAAAAGTAAATAACATAGAAAAGTTATGATAATAATATATGAAAAATTAAATGAATTTTTTGTTTTGTTTTCATTTTTATTAATAGTGTTGTTAATTTTAAATATATCATTTTTTTTTTTTTTTTTTTAAAGCATAAAAATAATAATTATAAATAATTAAAAAATAATATATCAATATTAAAATAAATTATAATTATTAAAAAAATTTAAGTTCTTTAAAATAATACATATGATTTAAAAATAAAGTGTCTTAAATATTATACACATTAATATAAATATGTTTGTTATGAATAAATTATACTCAATATATATTTTAAGAAAAATTTGAAATATATATATAATAAAAAATATTTTAATGTCTAATAAAATTAACAATATCTTACTTTTTTTTAAAATTGATCATATCTATGAATATTTTTTATAAGAATTTTTTTTTATTAGTATATACTAAAAAATCACCATTTAATAATGATTTTTATTTTAAATAAGTATGAAATACTTAACATTTTTCTTAAGATTGAAATATTTTTATGAAATGATTTTATGAAAAAACTCTATATAAGTAAAAATAAAGTTTTTTTTTTTTTTTATAATTACCGAATTTTTAATTTAAATGTATATATAAGAAATAATAAAATCACGTTGCATGTTTTTCATATTAATATACTATATCATTTTTAACAAATAATTATTATTTGTTAATATATAAATAATAAATAAAAATAATTTTCTATTATTTAAAAAAATATTTATTTTTTTTTTTTTTTTCATATTTCAATTTTTTAATTATAATTAAATATATCTAAAAGAAAATTTTTTAAATATATAATATTAATTTGTGTAACATTGGTATAATAAATTGCACTTTTTTTTCAAATATCTCAGGATATCATTTTTCATTGATCCAATAAAAGAGTAAAAACATTTCATAAATTTTTTTTGAAGTACACATAAATGAACTATTTTTATTTTTTCTCTCTTTTTGGCACGAATAGAATCTATTGATTATTTTTATATAAACTTTAGTTTCGAAAATAAAATGGCCTTTATTATAAATATATCTTCCTTAAAAAAAAAAATAAGGATATAAAAGTTCTCAATTTTTGATTTTAGAAATAATAAAAAATAGTATATTTTATTGTGAGTGTTTAAAAAATTTGATTAAAAAAAATGATATATATATATATATATATATATATATACATTTAATTTCTCTCTTTTTTGAATTAATAAAAATTAAAAAAAAAAGAAAGTTTATCTAAAATTCTTTTTTTCGTACTAGTAAAAGAAAACAAAAAAAAAAGAGAAAAAAAATTAATTCTCTTTTTCAATGTTTTTTATTTTTTAATATTTGATATATATTTTAATGCATACATATTTACTTTTTTTAAAAAGTTTCCATATAGTACTCATAGTTTGAAAAAAGAAAAATAATAATTGTGTAAAAAAGAAATATTAAATTATTTATTTCATTTTTTCTTCGTTTTATTTTCTTAACAAACTAAATTTCTTATTTAAAGTTGAATTTTTTCTAATATAATTTTCTGAAAAATAATTTATATCATTAATATTTAACGTAATATTTAATAGCACTGTTATTTTATTTTTAAAAATATTAAGTTGTAAGAAAATTTTTTATTTAATAAATGAATAATATATATATATATATATATATATATATATATATATATATTTTTTCTTATTTTAATATTTATTATTTTTCTTATAATTATATATATATATTTGTATATTAGTAAAGGTGTTAAAGTTGTTTTAAATAATAATACTCTTAATTTTTAATATTATATGCTTAATGTATATAGTAATTTTTTATAAAAATTGCATGCAAATTCTTGCAACGTTTTCAATATTTTTTGAAATATATAGAATAAAATATGTATAAGAAAAACAGCAAGTTGCAATGTTTCATCTAACTAAAAGAGTTGTTCTTACAATTGTAATTAATTAATAAAAATTTTTTAAAACATTCATCTTGGACTCCTTTAAGTAAATATGATAAATAATATATATATATATATATAAATATATAAATATATTTATAAATATATATAAATATATATATTTATATTACATATATATATATATTTTTATATATATATATAATTTTTCCATAATTATAAAATAAAAAAAGCAAAATTAAGAAAAAAACTCCTATTTTTATATAAAATTCTTTTCTTTTTTTGGCTTTTTGTAGATACTATTTGCAAATATGTACTAAATTGAAATTTAGTTTTTTATATTTTAAAAAATATTTTTTTATTGCATATTACAGTTATTAAAAAAAAAAAAAAAAAATTTACACATGCAATATTTTTTTATATAGCGAAAATTTTTTAAAAATAAAAATTATAGTTAAGTTTCGTAAAATTAACATAGAACAATAACACAAAATTTTATATAACTTTATTTTTTTTTTTCTTTTTTCCTTTTTCTACATATATTTAAGGAAATATAGTTTTTTTAAAACGTCATATTTTATTTATAAATAAATATTTTATTATAAAGAATTATTTAGTTTTTTGTTTTTATACATAAATATTATTTGTTCATTTATTTTAAACAAGCTTTTAAAGTTTATCTTTTTTTTTTTTTTTTCTTTTATTATTTCTTTCCTTTATTTTTTTTTTTTTTAACTTTTTTTTTTAATTTTAGAAAATCTTATATAAATTGTTTGTGTTTTTAAAATTCTTTTTTATTATAAATAGAATATAGAAAAATAGTATTCTAAATAGAAATTTTGTATTCTTTAAATATTTTTGATAAATTTATTTTTAACAGTTACA
Source organism: Plasmodium gallinaceum (assembly GCF_900005855.1). Classification (NCBI taxonomy): domain Eukaryota; phylum Apicomplexa; class Aconoidasida; order Haemosporida; family Plasmodiidae; genus Plasmodium; species Plasmodium gallinaceum. Next base: position 411,986 of record NW_021628221.1, on the reverse strand, counting down.
TAATTATTTTATATTTTTATAGATAAATTTTTAATTTATTTATTTTCATTTTTTTTTAGTAGATTTTGAATATTTTTTTTTTTTAAGCTTTTTTATTTAGCACATATATACATGTATATATATATAAATATATATAAACTTTTTACTGTTATTTTTTACTTTTTAATTTTTTAAAAAATAGTCTTTTTTTTTTTTTTTATTTTTGATCATAATGTTTTTTTAGAATTTTTGCATTGTTTATATAATATTTTAATAATATTTAATTTTGCATTTTTACAAAATATTTATGTTTCTCTGAAAGATTAACTTTTTTTTTTTTTTTTTTTTTTTTAATTTTTAATGAAAAATTCTTTTAAAAATGCATTTAAAAAAAGTTGTATCAAAATTAAGAGAATTGAAAGTAAAGTCATTGGAAAAATTTTCAGATCTTTTATATCATTATGCCGGTTATGTATATGATAGACCTTATACCTTTATATTTGGTAGTTTATTTTGTTCTTTAATATTGACTATGGGTTTTTACTATAAAGAACATGAGAAAGATATTTATCGTTTATATTCCATATCTAACTCGTATGCTTATGAAACTAATGAAACAATCAATGATTTTTTTTATAAAAGTAGAAAATCATTTATTTTGATTGAATCTAACTGTAATTTATTAGAACCAGATATATTAAGAGAATTAAAAAAATTTGAAGATGGGATTAAAGACATAAGAGTAGATTTATCAGAAGTAAATGAATGTAATAAAAATTCTAATAATATAGAAGAACAAAATGAAGCAGCTAAAGAAGTATTCCTAGCATTATCTGAAAAAAAAAATGGACACACGAAAAAATTGAAAAGTTATGAAAAAAAATATAATTTAAATATTATGCATGATAATCCTGTTGAGGTGAATAATGAATTAGCAAAACATAAAATGAAAAATGTCATGAAGGATAGTGATTATAATGGGTTACAAAAAAATGAAAAACAGAAAGAGGAAGAAGAAGAAGAAGATCTGTTAAATAGTTCTCTTTCAATTAAAAATAACTCTATGCTAAAAGGAAATGCTCTTTTAGATAGATCATTTAATATTGATTTATCAGATTACAAAAATGATATTTTTTATCCTTATTATTATATACCTCCAATGCTTAATAAAAAAGATCGCTGTAATTTGCAAAATGTTTTCACAGATAAAAAGTTAAACATAGACCTAAGAGAAGCTAGTGAAGAACTAAAAAAGCAAATAAAGTATGGTTTAGAAGATATATGTGAAAAAAAGAATAATCGATGTAATATTAGTTCATTATTTTCATATTATGAAGGTGGGAATGCAAAATTAGAAAATCCAATAAAAATAGACAACTTAGATTTTTATGTAAATAGAAAAACATTTAAAGAAATGATGTTTAAAGGAATATTAGGTAACATGCAATATACAAAAAAGGGTTCTAAATATATAATTACATCTGCAAATGCAATTTTATCAACAATCCCTTTATTAGGTTCCTATACATTTGAACCATATGTTTTAGCTTATGAAAAAGAGTTAATTGACTATGTACGTTTTTATAATTTAGATGATAAAATTATAAATAAAAAAACTAATGATGATAAAAGCCCATTCATTCGTTTTCATATATTTACTGAAAGAAGTTTAGAAGATGAGGTTGATAGAATTTCAAAAATTGATAATTTAACTCGATTACTATTCTTAATTGGAGTTTTATTAATTTTTTTATATGCATTATTTAATAATGTTACTTCTGTTTTATATAGAAGTAAGCCATTGTGTGCAGTCATGGGAATCTTTTGTGGATTTTTAGGTTTTCTTGCAGGTTCAGGTTTTTTATATTTTTTAGGAGTAAAATCAGTACCACCTGCAGAAACTGTTCCATTTTTAGTTATAGGAGTAGGAGTAGATGATATTTTTGTTATTTTAAATTCATACTCTCTATTATTTATGATTAAAGATGACAAAAAAAGAATTCAGATATGTTTAAAAGATAGTGCACTTGCTATAACTGTTACTACTTTAACTAATATAATTGCTTTTTTAATAAGTGCTATTTCACCTTTTTATTCTATATGTAGTTTTTCTCTGTTTACGGCTAGCTCATTATTTTTTGGTTATGTTATGGTTTTAACTTTTTTCCTTAGCTTTTTATGCATAGAAGCAAAATTAGAAAAAAAGAAGAAAAATATTTTTTCAGGAATTCTTAATCTTTTATGTTCTCTTTTTAAAAAAAAGACAGAACAAACAAACACAGTTACAAATTTACAACATGATGATGACTCAGCAAACAGGCCAATTGATTACGAAAATATTTCTATATATGAATGGATACATAACTTATATTTATTTGAAGAATCTATTAATAAGAAAAAAAAAAATACAATTTATTTATCGAATGAAAGAAGTAGTAAAGATCCAAATAATGAAAATATGAACGTACGTGAAAATTTGCCATCAATACATATTAATGAAAAAGAGATAGAAAAAAAATCGAATGAAATAAATGATTCTATAGAAGAAAATAAAGGAGATAAAAATAAAAATGATTTTGGCAGTGATATATATGAAGATATTCAAGAAAAAAAAAGCATCACAGAAGGTTATTCTATTAACTTTAAAGAATGTTTAAATAATAATGCGAGTGTTCACTTTGAAATGTGTAGCAGTATTGAAGCTTCTACAAGAAATGAAAAATGTATAATAAATGATATGGAAAATGATATGAAAAACAAACAAAATTGTATTAATAATTTGTGTGATTCATCAAGTAAAAATTATATGTCAACTAATAATGAAAAAGAAAAAAAAAGTATTTTACATATGTTTAGAAAAGATAAGAAAGAAAAGGATAATATTTGTAAAAAAATGAAAGATACTATTGAAGGAAATGATGAGGTTCATAAAATAGAAGAAAATGAAAATTTTAATAAAATTAATAGCTCTATTGAATTAACTACAAAAGATACATTTAGTAACATGATTGAACCTAACAAAAATATATACTTATTAAGCTCACATGATAATGCATTATTTTATAAATATATTTATAAAGAACCAAAGGGTAACATCGGCAAATATTTTAGATCTATAATCAAAAATTATTATGTACCCTTTTTATCTTCTAAGTTAGGTAAAACTATTGTGTATTTTATATTTTCATTTATAATTGCTTTATCTATATACGGATGCACTCTTATGAAAAAAGGAATCAAATATGATAAAGTATTTCCTACAGATTCTTACGTTCGTCAATTTACTTCTGCAAAAATCAAATATTTCCCTCATTTTGGTGATCTTATAGAAGTATATTATTTTGATAAAGATTTCATAAGTAAATATAGAAAATTAAGAAATGATACACCTACATTTTCGTCCTCTTATCTATATTCTGATAAAACTGATCGTGAAATGATGAATAATCCTAGTATAAATAAAAATGTACATTGGGAAGAAAATGCTATACAAAGAGAATTATTAAATATGCATAAAAACCTTGAAAATCAAGATTTTGTTTCTTCAGTTTTTAATGGATTTACAATATTTTTAAACAAGAATATTGGTTATATGAAAAAAGAAACTCCTGAAGAATTTTACAATAAATTCGTTAAATGGATGAAAAGTGATTTTTTAGCAAAACTATTTAAAGATGATTTTATTTTTTTAAATGGTAAGTTAGTTGCATGGAGGTTTCATTATTTTCAGCAAAACATAGACGATAGTGAAATATCATCAAAGTGGCTAAAAGGTTGTAAAGAAATTGCAAAAATAAAAGATTACAATGTTCAAATGGTATGTTTTCATTTAAGTTCAATTTTTAAGGAGACAGATGAAGCAATAATAGAAGTTACATTAAAAAATTTAGGAATTACTATTATTACTATATTAATTGTTACTGCTTATATTATAAAAGGATTTTATTCATGTGTAATAATTGCCTTAATTATTTTCTTAATTGATTTATGTATCTTTGGATTTATGTGCTTATTTGGAATAACAGTTAATATTATTTCAATGGTTATTTTAGTTCTTTCAGTTGGTAAGTTGAATACATATAAATTTTTTTTTTTTTTTTTTAATATTATATCTCATTATATATATATATGTATATATATGTATATATGTATATATTTTATATTTTTTATATTTTTTAAGGTTTCTCCATTGATCATACATCTCATATAGTTCAAGCTTTTACTCACAGTCTAGGAAAGACAAGGGATGAGAAGTAATAACCTTTTTATTTTATATAAAATTTTTTTAATAATATTTTATTTATATTTCATTTTCAAATATATATATTTTTTTTTTTCTTTTTTCAACAGAATGAAGGAAAGCTTACATTTAATGATAGGCCCTGTTTTACACAGTGGATTATCAACGTGGTTTGTCATAAGTACTTTATTTTTTTCTAATAAAGATTTTACTGTTATTTTCTTTCAAACATTAAGTTTGGTAATAATTTAAAAATTTTATGTCTTCTAAATATACTTATAATTAATAGAGCTTATAAATATCCTTAATTTAAAATCACATACAGTTATTATTGCAAATAAATATATTATTGTTATTAAATTTTAATATTTAATATATTTATATGTTACAATTTGTTCTTTCTTTTATTTTATTATATTTATAATTATTTATTTTTTACTTTTTATTTTTTTATTTTTTTTTTTTTTTTTTGCAGGTTTTATTCTTTTCTATAATTTTCTCTTCAATGTTTTTGCCTGTTCTTCTTTCCAACTTTGGTCCACTCTAATTTTTTTAATTTTTTTTTTTTAGATCCTTTTTAAAAATTATTGATTTTACATATAATTAAAAAAATTATATAATTTTATTGTTTTTATTTTCCTTTTTAATTCCGTATTTTAAGAAATAGTTAAAATATTTAATACACAAGAATTTATTTGAAAATTTTTAATTTGGAAATTTATTTACTTTTTTTTCATATATATATATATATATAAAAAGAAATAAAATTTCGTATAATTTTTAATTTTTTTAAGTTTTATATTTTTTTATATGATTTTTATTTTAATTTTTAAGCTTTTTTTTTTTTTTTTTTTAAAAATATTTGAGTAAATAAGATATTTAAAATAAAAAAAAGATATAATTATATAAAAATAGTTAAAAGTAAAATAAATAATTATGAATAAAAAAGAGAAAAAGAAAGTAGACAGAATATATTAAAATCAAAAAAATTTCGATTGATATTAATAATCATTTATGTAATTATATATATATATATATATATATATATATATATATATATATATATATATATATATTAAAAGAACAAAAAATAATATTTGTTACTAAATTTGACTAAAAATTTATTTTATATGTAATTTTTTTTTTTTTAACTTAAATATATTAATTATAATATTTTAAACAAGTTGAGCATGTTCATCTTCCCATATAAAAACTTTAGGATCTCTTTTACAAAAAGCTCTAACAGCTAATGCTAAGTTATCTGTATCTTCCATCATTCTTCCTTTACACCCAAATTTTATATTTTTAGGTATATTTTCTTCATTTTGATAAATAATTTTTTTTATATCTTTAACGGTTAAATTATCATCTAAGTAAAATTTTGTTCCATTTTTCCATTTCGTATTTATTAAATTATTTGAATATTGTGGATATAATTTTTCATCATTTATGTAAAAAAAGTAACCCAATTTTGTATCTGTTCTATATCTAGTAGACCATATAATTGCAGGAAATAATATTAGCATTACATATTTTATGTGACTTTGAGAATAATAAAAAGAATGATAAAATTTTTTTAAACGATAATTAATATCACGAAAAATACTATTCCATATATATCTTTTAAACATTTTTTTTTTTTTTTAATAAAGAAAAGTTTTTTTTTTTTTTTTATTTTATTAAAAGCAAGTTATTAGATATATATATATATATATATATATTAAATATTATAATTTTATTTTTTCATTATATATAAATATAAAAAATATATCTACAAAATACTAATATATATATGTTTATTTATTAAAATAAGTTTTTATATATATACACAAGTATAAAATATAAATATTTTTTGTTTCATATTTACACTTTTAAATTAATTAAAAAAAAAAAATTATAATTTTTTTGAGTTTTAATATAAAATATTATGGTTTGAAATAAATCAAAAAAAATATTTCTTTCTATTAATATATAATTTATTTTGAAGAATTTAAAGCACTTTAAGTTTTTTCAATTTAAAAAAGGTACCTTCAAATTTTTAATTTTTTTTTTTATTTCCTTTGTTAAAATACTATATTGTTATAAAAATATATATAACTTTAAAAATTACATATAAATTAAATTTTAATAAAAATATTTTTAGTTAAATTATTTATATTGAATTATAAGAAGAATAAGCTTATTAAAATTTTTTATATATATAAATATATAAATATATTTATATCATTTATGAGAATATTTTTTTTTTTTTTTAATTATAGTATGAAAAAATATTAAATATAAAATTGTTTTAAATGTATTACATGAGAATATATTTCAAATTATAAATATATTCTTATACTTAAAAAGTTTAATTTAAAATATGATACACATATGTCAAATTTTTTAAAATTTTTGTTTCATATATTTAAAAAATTTTAAATCTTAATACTATAGGTTTTTTTTTTTTTTTTTTTTTTTTTT
>NW_021628221.1:400274-405298 GCF_900005855.1 Plasmodium gallinaceum | reverse complement strand
TTTTTTTTTTTTTTTTTTTTTTTTTAGATATATATTTTTAAATAAATAAAAAAGGGTATAATATTTTTTATTATAAAAAAAAAAATTATTTTATTATTCTAATCCTTTATATTTTTTAAATTAACCATAGCATTCTTTAAGATGTGAAAAAAAAAAGATTTTGATCATTATTGAAGTTGTTTCTGTTATTTGGTATTTTTTTTTTTCAGTAAATTAAAATTACAATATTTAAAAATATAAAACTAAGAACAATCTCATACAATACCTTTAATATAAAATAATATAATAATATTTTCATTTTTTATAAGTTTAAGACTTAGTGAAGTTCAAAAAAGTTTTTAAATTTTTAAAAATAAAAAGAAAATTAGTATTACATATGGAAATAAATATATATTCTTTCATATTGATGGTTTTCAAACATAAAATGAATAATCTTATTTTTAATTTAAAATTAGAAAAATATTAATTTTTTTTTTTTTTTTTTCTTAAGTGTAAATATTAATATGTAAAACATAATATCTGTTTTCGTATTAATAATACATATGTATCAATGTATTCAAAGTTTAAAATGTTTTTTATTATCTCCTTCAAAACTAAAAGATAAATATTAACATTAATAAAATATAATAAATGATATATTAATTAAATTTTTAAATAAATAACAATTTTTTAAGAAAACATTCTCATTATTTGGTTGAATATATAACCTTTTAATTTTTTACTTTATTTTTGCTCTTTTTTTTTTTTTTTTGTATGTCTTTTTTAAATTTTAACATTTTAAATAATGTTTTAATTAAATAATCTTTCTTTGATTCCTTATTTTTAAAAATTTATTTATTTTTAATATATTATACATTTTTATTATTTTTAAACGTTGATTTTTTTTTTTTTATATATCTTGATTTTTTACTTGGGTGAAATTTACAACATCGCTGCATGTGTAAAATTATAAATTGAAAAAATTAAAATTTTTCTCTTTTTTTTAAATAATGTTGTTTTTTTATAATTTTAATTCAATAAAAAATAGGAATATTTATGTTTTTTTATATTATGCAATTACTATTTCTCTTTTTTTTTTTTTTTTAAACTAAAATTATTTTTTATTTTATTTTTTTTTTTTTTTTTTGGTTTAATAAATTTATCCCTTTAATTGTTGCATAAAGAACAAATCTACATATATATAAATTTATTTAATTTTTATTGTAATTAGAAATATACATAAAATACTTTTTAAAATTTGTAATACTGTTAAGTTCCTTTAAATCTTATACTAAATAATTGAAACTTAATAGTTGTTCGAAATTACAATTACAATGACATATAAAAATAATTTGAATTAAAAATATGTGTGTATTTTGAAAAATTTAAATAATTTCCTTTTTAAATATAAAGGATAAATTTAAAATTATTTTTGAGATTTTATTTTTTATTTTTGTTTAGTAATTTATAATAAAATGATAATTTTTATAAATTTTATATTAATATTTATCTTTTTATATTTTATAAATTCTATAGAATGCTTTAAGAATAAATTATACTTAAATATTTTACATTTATCTCAAAATGAAGATGAAGTAAAATCAAAGATAGATAATGTGGAAATTTTTGATGATGGAAAGAATATAGATGAAGTAAAAAAATTAATATATCCTAGAATTATTAGTTATGGCGATTTTTCGTTAAACTTAGACAAAAATAATGAAAATAATAAGGTAGAGAGAATAGAATTAAAATGTAATAACAAATATCCTGATCATTTAAATCATTTAAAATTAAAAATTTTAAAAGTTTTACTTATTACTAAAACAAAAAAAGTAGGTGTTACTAAGTATTTTAAAGAATTTTGCAAAGAAGGTAACTCTTGTTACTTAACAGTTCAGTTAGATGAAGATAGAAATTTTGTAGATAATAAAATTATACATTTAAAAATAATAAATGATAATAAAAAAAGAGATCAAAGTTCAAATCTATATACAAATATAAATAAATTGAAAATTTTCTTTGTATGTGAAGATGTAATTCATCCATACTCGATACCAACAAAATCACGTGATACTTCTCGATATGCTTTTTCTCATGGACAAATTGCATATATAAGATGTGAAAATCATAAAACTGTTAAAGTAAGAAATAAAAAAAAAAATATATATATATATATATATCTATTATTTTCTTTTATATTGTATTAATTTTATATTTTCATAAATTTTTGCAAAATTTTCACAATTATTTATATTTTTTTTTCTTAACTGTTCATAAATTATTGACAGATTTTAAAAATATCAGGAAAAGAATCAAATGGGAAATTTAAGACAATATCAAAGAACAAAATTTTATCTTATTGTTCTCAGAGGGAAATATGTAAAGTTAACATGCTAGATATATATAACGATAATGAAATTACAGATTTCGTATTTTATGAAGTGAAATACTCTTGTAGAATTTCTCAAGTTTGTAGATTATGTGTAGAAAATTCTGTTTGTGAATTAGATAAAATTTATAATCAAAAGAAAGATGTTATACAATTTGAAAATGATATGGATGATAATGAAAATGAAATATTCAATAGATTATCACCAAGAAATGAAGATGAAGATGAAGACAAAAATGAATCTGAAGAGAAAAAAAAAAAAAAAAATATAGAAAATCTTGAATATAATGTAATATCAATAGACTTAAATCGTATGGTTAGTGTGGGAAATAATTCTTATCATATATATGAAATTTGCAAATGTAAAGAAGGTTTTATACAGGAAGGATTAGCATGTTTTAAAAATGAAAATGAAGATACGAGAATAGAAGAAAACTCTAATAATGAAGAATATGGAAATATTATTCTAAATAAGGAAAAGAATATAAATAAAGAAAGAATAGTTGAAAATAAGAATGCAGATACCTTAGAAAATGAAAGAGCTCAAGATGTCATGAACAAGATAAATGAAAAAGAAAATGATCGTAATAAAGTAAATATAAAAGACTCTTTAAATGATGAAAAAGAAGAAATAAATAATCCACAAAACATACAAGAAAATAGTAATGATATTATTGATGATGATAGTAATGAGAATATACATGATTTTGATGAGGTTGTGTTAAACTCAAAAAATAAATATTACGATAAAAATAAAATAGAAGACAACTCTAATTCAAATAAAAGTAATAATGATTTAAATATATATAATAAAATTAAAACTCAAATAAATATGGATACGAAAAAAATAGAAGCAAAATCATTAGGAGGCACAGATTCCTTTTCTGTTCTAAGTTTTTTTCATCCCTTGTTATTTTTATTATTTTTTGTTTCATTTTTTTTGAGTTTGTATTAATTTTTTTTAAATATTATAAATTTATATTTTTTTCCTAATTTTTCTATAATTTATATATTTTTTATATATATACTTTTTTTTTTTTTTTTTTTTTTTTTAACTTTTTATTATTGTTTATAGATTTTACTTAGCTTTTTTTATAACTTACTTTTTTATTATAAAAAATGTATTAATTTTTCATTTCATTTTTTTTGCATTTAAAATTTTGATTTATTTTAATATATATTTCTTATGTTACATTGATATGTGGTATTTAAAATTACATTTTACTCGAAATATTTTTGTATATTAAAAGTAAAAATAGAATATCATATTTTTATTTTTACTTTATTTAAAGAATTATAATAAGTAATTAAATATGTTGTTTATACAAAAAAAAAAAAAAAAAATAAAAATAAATATATAATATGATTTTTTTTTAAAATATTAAGACACATTGATAAAAAGACAAACTCACACATTTGTCACAATTCGATTAATTCATAACAAAAAAAAATTAAAAATTAGGAGGTTATAAAAAAAATATAAGTTGTCATAATTTAATTTAAATAAGATCAACAAATAAAAATTATGGTATATTTCAATTATGGAGTATTTTTCGAGGAAATTTTATTACAATTTATAAGATTATAAAGTTTACATAAGAAATATATATACATAAAAATTCCTTTTTTTTTTTTTTTTTTTAAATTTTTTTATACAACAAAAAATTCAGACATCAAAAGAATGTGATCTGATGGAAAATGTTCATTCGGTAAAATTTTGATATCACTAAAGTAAAAAAAAAAAAAAAAAAAGAAAAAAATTAAATAAAAAATATATATACATATATATATAAAATAATGTTTTTGTAATTAATTACTTTAAGTTACTAGGTATAGTTTTTGCTGATAAAGGAATAAGCTCTTTGTAAAAAATAAAATCAATACAACCACTAAAACTCAAAGTTTTATTTGTAAATATAGGTTCATTACCATTTATCTTCAAAGAAATCATAAAAAAATAAATATATATATATATCATATTTTTTATATTTTTTTATTTTCTTTTTATTTTTACTTCTTTAAATGCACTTTTAAAAGGTTCTATAGATAATTCTGGTAGTAAGTAAAAAGCTTTATCTTTTCTTAATTGTGCCTAATAAAAAAATGATAAAAACTTTTTTTTTATTTTAAGAAAAAAAAATAATATATATTTATAAATATATTACTGGATGTTCCATATGAGTGTTTTTTACTCTACCCTTTGTTATTAACCTATAATTATTTTTCAAAATTATATTTTCAATTATTTTTCTTAATTTTTTTTTTTATATTTTTTTTATATTATTACTCATATACACCACTAAGTTTCTGTAAATGTGATATATCATTTTCTTTTTGCTAAACAAAAAAAAAAGATAAAATAAGGTAAAAAAAAAAAAAAAAAAAAAAAAAAAAAAAATAATTATATTATTATTATTATTATACAATATTAAAAGATAAATATATTTTATACCATTTAACATTAGATACAAGATGCATTTATAAGAGAGTTGAAAAATAGACATAGTATTGCAAATATGATTCTTCTAGAGCTTTCAGATGTATAAAGAATAAATTGAAAACATTTTTATTATGTTTTAATTATTCCTCTTATCATTTATAATATCTTAAACATTTTCTGTATTCATTTTTTTTTTTTTTTTTTTTTTTTTAA
>NW_021628221.1:390374-399274 GCF_900005855.1 Plasmodium gallinaceum | reverse complement strand
TTTTTTTGTCTATACTTCACATCTACTTTCGGATGAATAATTCATAAAATATTTTGATACAACACTATTTAAATCAAAAAAATTTTCATCCAATAATTTAAAATTTTTTCTAAGATATAAAAATTATACATATATTTCTTATATTTAAAAGTTTAAATGAAAAAAAATTTTTCTTTTTTTTTTTTTTTTTTAACACATTACTTGTAAATAATACAATTGTTATTTTTTGATGATTTTATATTATCTGGTGACGCATATAAAGTGAAATTATATTCTAAACATTTTTTTTTTAGTTCATTAATCATAAATAAATCTACTTCCTAAAAAAAAAAAAAATAATTAAAATTTTATATACATCATAATATATATATGATGTATTTTTCTTTTTTTTTTAATATTTGTGTATACTTGTAAGCAAATAATATCAAAAGAGTTACTAAATAAATGTTTAAATAACAAATTTTTTCGAGATATATTATAGATGTACTCTGAATCATAGTTTAAAAATTTTTCTTTAATGGAATGACATATATTATTAAATATATTTAATGTTCCTATTCGAATTTTTTTTCCTTTATACATTTTCCCTTTCTTTTAAAATTTTAAAAAATATAGATAATTATTTAAAAAAAAAAAATACCCCAATATTATTATTTATAATAAAACAACATACTAATAAATTAATAATTCAATTTTTTTTTTTTTTTTTTTTTTTCTCATATTAAATTTTTCTATTTTAAGTGTAAGAAAATATGAACATAATATATTAATTTTTGTTTTTGTTTATTATAAAAATTATTCATAATTATTATTTTTCAAAATTTTACATATATACACTATTTTCAAATATGTATTAATTTTTGACTAATTTTTCTTCTTTCTTTTATACATTTGCATTTGTAATATATATTTGTACTTCTTATAATGTTTAACTTAAAAAAAAATCAGATATTGTTATTAAATTATATAAAAATATATAAAAGGAATTATTCTTTAAGTAAAAATAATTATGAATTATCTTTTGAAAAAGAGGAGGTATCTTTAGTAAATAAAAAAAAAAAAAACATATATAAAAAATCTATATTTTATGAGGAACTAAGTGATAAAAATAATATAGAAAATAATATAAATATATTAAAAATAATAAAAAATAGCAAAATAGAAAATTTTAGTATTTATGATTCCACACTTATTTTAAATTATTTAATAAAAAATAAAAAGAATAAAGAATTTAGTAATGAATTAAAAAATATTAATAAAGTGAAGTTAAGTTCAACTTTGTATAAAGATGCTATTTCTAAAGTTTTAAAAAATATTTTAGAATACAATCCAAAGCACATTTACTTTTTCTTTAATAAGTTTTCCGATTTGAGAGATTTAAATTCTATAGAAATTATATTTTTACATATTTTTAATAATCATTTACTTTATTTTTCTTTATATTATTTGACTGAAATTACTTATAACATTGCTATATTAAATTGTAATTTTAAGAAAGCTGGACCAATTTTAAATGAGTTCTTAGATTATATTGTCTTAACTACTATAAAAGAGAATAAAAATATAAAAAATTTTGAAAAGAAAATAACTAATATAATAACTACAAAAGGTATTAATGATAAAAAAGCAATTTACATAAAAAGTTTTAAAAATAGAATCCGTATTAAAGGTAATAATGATGTTAGTAATAATATAATTATACATGACTCAAAAAGAGAAGAAATGCATAATCAGGAAAAAACAAAATCAAATAAAAAAAAGTCAAAATTTAGCATTGACTCATTATCTAATGTTATGTTATATAAATTAATTTATAGTTTGGCAAAAATAAATCATAATAAAGATTTAATTAAGGAATTATTTGTTTTGTTAATTCCTTATATTAGATATATAATACAGAACAAAAATTATGTATATTCAAAGGATAGAAACGATATATTAGTTAAAATTATTTGGTCCTTTTCATTTTTACATATAAGAGATATTAATTTATTTGTTGATTTTTCTTTGTGTATTCAAATTATTATTCATGAATTAAGTTTGAAATATTTAAAAATTTTAAGAAATATTTATGAAAATTTACTAATATTTGATGAATTATTGTTAGACAAATTAGAAGACAGAATTAATCAAATTGAAAAAGATTCTCCACCATCTCATTCTCAACCAAGAAAAAAACAATTTAAAAAAAAAAAAAAGAGAATTGAAATTACTGATGAAATAAAATTTAAATTAAAAAAATAAAAATAGACTATTTAATATATTCAAAAATAGAAAAAAAAAAAAAGAAGTTGGAATTGCTGTTAAAAAAAAAAAAAAAATTAATAAAAGTAAAAAATTTTTATTTATTTAATTGATTTTTCAAAAAGAAAAAAGGAAAAGTAATAATAATAATTTAAATAGCATAAGTTATTTAGAAATTGAATATATATATAAACATATATGAAGAAAATTATTATTGACAGTAGATATTATTATAAAAAATAAAAAAAAAAAATTTTAATTTTAAAATAAATTAGTTTTTTTCATAATTCTCATAAATTCCTCTTCATTGATTTCTCCATCACCATCTCTATCAGCTTCATCTATCATCTAATTAAAAAAAAAAAAAAAAGGAATAAATATATAAAATAAATTTAATTAAATAAATATAATATAGAGTACATATGAAGATAAAACATTTTTCATTTATAAGAACTTTTTGGTTATTTTATTTTTCTTTAAATAATTAAAATAATATATACTAATTTATTTTTATATATTAATATTTTAAATTTCATTTTACTTCTTGAATTTCTTCATCAGTTATATTTTCTCCAAGTTCTTTTGCAACCCGCTTCAGATTCTAAAATGAAAAAAAAAAAAAATTAACAGATAAATTAATAAATGATAAGGAAACTATTGAATAAGGAAAATTATGGAAAAAAAAGAGAATTATAAATTTTATATGATAAATACTTTGAAAGATATTTTTCCTGTTTCATCATCATCAAACAAACGAAATGCTTTTAATATTTCTTCTTTTGGATCCCTTTCACTCTGTAAAAAAAGAAAAATATATATGTTTTTTAAATGAAGTAATACAAACACTTTTTGTTTTTTAAAAAAAAAAAAAAAGAACCATTTTTATAGTCATAATGTCTAAAAAGTCATTAAAATCAATAGTGCCTGATCCATCTTTATCAACATCAGATATTATTTTACGTATCTTAAAAAAAAAAAAAAATAATTTTAAATAATTACATTAAAATTTATTCTTCTATTTCTTTTGTAATTTTAAAATAAATATATATTATTTTTAAAAAATTTTTTTTTTATGTTCCTTTTTTAGTTTATTTTATTTTTTAATAATTTTCT
Organism: Plasmodium gallinaceum; assembly: GCF_900005855.1. Taxonomy (NCBI): domain Eukaryota; phylum Apicomplexa; class Aconoidasida; order Haemosporida; family Plasmodiidae; genus Plasmodium; species Plasmodium gallinaceum. The sequence continues at coordinate 395,917 of NW_021628221.1, read as the reverse complement.
TTATTTTATAATTTTTCTAAAATTATTATTTTTTATTTGTTTTTTTTTTTTTAAAAATTATAACTTAGTATGAAACACATATATATATATATTTTATTATTAAAAAAGCTACATCTTCTTTTTTAGGTTCAAATCCTAAAGCTCTCATTGCCACTTTTAATTCTTTTGCATCTATTCTCCCTAGATATAATTAAAAAAAAATATATATATTTATAAAAGAAAAAAGAAGATATAAATATATGCATTATTAATTTTTACTTTTTTTTTTATAAATAAAAAACCTGTTCCATTAGTGTCAAATAAATCAAAAGCTTCTTTAATTTCTAATTTTTGTTCCTCATTTAATTCGTTTCTTTTATTACGATTATTAGCGTTTCTTACCATGTTTTGATTTTTTCTATTCATTTTAATTATCGTTTATATATTTATAAATATATATACATATGAGTATATATATTATTTTCCTCGTTTTTTCTAATATTTTATGTGTATTTTAACAAATTTTTGATTATATGTATTTTTTACAAAATTTAAGATTTGTATTATTTTTAATCTAATATCTTCTATTTTATTTAATCTTATATTTTTTATTTTATTATATCGTAATATTTTATATTCAATGTAATTTTAAGTAAATATTTGTTTTCAAAGAACAAAATGTAATTATTATTATTGTATTATTCTGTTAATATATATATATATATATTTATTTATATAGCAATAAAAAAAAGAAATTAAAAATATATATGTACATGTAAATAAACAAAAATTTGAAAAATAATTTTTTTTTTTAAATTTTATGTGATAAATACATAATTTTTTTTTTTTTTAAATTAAAACTGTTTTTAAAAAAATTATATATTTGCTTTATATCTTTATTAAATCAATATTTATTTTATAAAGTTAAATTGAATTTTATTACTTTTTAAGTTTATCAAATAGTTATAAACTATATTTGTGTCTTTTTAAAGAAATATTACAAAAAAAAAAAAAAAAAAAAAAAAAAAAAAAAAAAAAAAAAAAAAAAAAAAAAAGATACTATAAAGAATTATGAAGATACTAAATAAAAAACAAATAAAAATTTTTAATATTAATATAAAATGTTTATTAATGAATGAAAAAAATAGATAAAATACAAATAATATAAAACTCATTTTATAATTAAAAAAAAATAAAAAAATATTGAAATGTTTAAATTTGCTATACAGAATTTAGTTATGTATGTTAAATAGTTAACATTAATAGTATTACACATTTTGATTTTTAAATATATATAAACAAATAAAATATATGTTTAAAATTTTATACACATATATAATAATTTACAAATAAATAAACAAATTTAACTTAAAACTTTTTTTTTTTTTAATTAACAGTCATGTAATTTTTAAGTTTTTAATTTTTAAGCTGTTTATTTTATTTTATTTTTTTTCTTGTAATAAAAGTTATGATATAATATTTTTTGTTTTTCATTTAATGAATTATAATAAAAAAAGTTATTAAATTGGTTTTTCAATATATTGCTTGAATTAGAATTTATGTATTCTTCTTTAAATACATTTTCATCTATACTTAGATATTTATAATTATAAATATATTTCATAAGAAAAATAGATTGAAATACATCTGCCGGAGTTGTTATTTTAAAATTAGGAAAAGTAGATTGCAGTGCATAAACTTTTTTTTTTGTTAAAAATTGAAATAAAGATGACGTATCAGTAAATTGTTTATTTTTTAAATTACTTTTTTTTTTTTTCCTTGTTTGGTCAGAAAAAAAAAAAGGCAAAACACTTAATAATGTTTTACTATCAAAAATTTGAGGTGTTTGAGCCTGAAAAATACTATCCCTTTTTATAGTTTTTTTAATTAAATATAAAGTACTATTTTGTTTTTTATTGTTTATTAACTTTACTGTATCTGTCGCCTTAACACATAATATTGCATTTTTACCTAAACTAGAATAATAAATTAATTTAAAAAAATCTAATTCAGATAAAAATGGGCGAGCACCATCATGAATTAATATATTTGTTATATACCTTTTTTTTTTTTCTATATTTTTATTTATTTCATTATCATTTGAAATATTTCTTTTGTCCTTTTCTATTAAATTTTCAAATTCATAATTGTTTCTTTGTTCACTGTTTTCCATATAATTCTTTATTAATTCATAAATATATATTTGATTATTTAAATAAATATCTAATTTTTTAGTGGCATTTAAAAACGAATCTAACCTCTCTTTTCCGCTTTGGATAATTCTTATTAATTTATATCTCTTAACATCAATATTTTTTAATTTTATTTTAATTTTATCATTTTTTTTTTTATTTATCTCATTACTGATATTAAAATCATTTTTTATATTTTCTCTATTTCTTAATATATCATCAAGTAATTCATCTATATCAAAAATACATTTATTTTTTTCATTGTCATATATAATATATTCATTTTTTTTTAAGAAACTGGAAATATCAACCTTATTGCTTATTTTATCTTTGTCATTTGCTTCTTTGTTTTCTACATTTCCAATTGGGTAACTATGTAAAAAATTATTTTTCATCTTTTTTTTTAAAAGGATAGGATTGTACATATTAATATTATCAATAGCATAATTAAAGTATTTTGAATCGCACACAATGGTAACAGTTTTAACAAAGTTACATTTTATAAATAAGTTAAACGAATATATAAAAAGGGGGATGTCATTTAACTTTAAAAATTGCTTTGGTGTAGCTAATGAAGTTCTTTTGCCAGTACCTCCACATAATATAATAGAATGAATATTTTTTTTATTTATTTTTTTTTCATAATTTCTTAAATTATATAAATCATTTTCTGAATATTTTAAATTGTTGTTAAATTTATCATAGCTACATTGAACTAATTTTTCGTCTAAACATTTTTGTGTACTATTAAGTTGGTTGCTTGATTTATTACTTAGTTTCATTTTATCAAAATTACCATTTCTTTTTATTTGACAATCATTATTATCTAAGAAATCGGGAAAGAGATATTTCTTGAAAAATTTTATTCGTTTATCATCTTTTAAATTGTTAAAAATAAATTGAAATATAATTTTTTTTTTTCTTTTTCCACTAAATTTATTTATTTTTGTACTGTTTTGAAATAACAAATTCTTATGCTTTTTACATATGACATTACAATAGTTATTAAGGATTCGTTTTTTCAGATTTATATTCTTATGGCATACGTTTATTTTTAAAAAATGAAAATTTGAACTACTTATATTAGTTATATAATTAAATAAAATCCAAGAAAGAAAAAATCTAAGTTTATACATCTTTAACGATTTAATTATTATGGTTTGAATAAAGAAAAAAACTTGTATAAAAAACGCAAATAAGTGATAAGAAAAAAAAAAAAAAATAAAAATAATAAACCAAAATCTAGATATAATTTTAATTAATCAAACTTTATGAAAAATAAAAACATCATTTTAACTAAGTACATAAATATAAATATTAATAATATATTAGTTCTAATCGTTCTTTTTTTTTTTATATTTTTTTTTTTTCTTATATTTTTCTCAAAATCTTATTTAAAGTTTCACAAAAAACTATTACCTTAATTTTCTTAAATCATTTTCATTTTATCTTTTTTTTTCTGTTTTTTTTTTTTAAATTTTAACATTTTCGTTATTTTTTTTTGGAATTTTTTCTACTATGAAATCCTAGTAGTATGACAAAAAAAGAAAAAAAAATTGGGAAAAAAAAAAATATATCATAAAATATGCATGAATAATTAACATTTTTGAGAATATGATTCTTTACTTAAAGAGGATACATCTAAAAATAATAAAATAACAGAATCATGTAAAATATAAGTATAAAATAAAATATTAACACAAAATTGCTATGTAGAAAAAGAAAATTGTATAACACAACAAAAAAAAGAAAAAAAAAAATTAAATAAAAAATAAATAATACATAATAAAAAATATATATAGCGTATGAAAAAAGGAGTAAAAAAGAAATAAAATAATAAAAAATAAATATATTTAACAATTGAAAAGAAAAATAACTTTAAAATAATTTTATTATCTAATAAAAAATATAAAAAAATATATATATGAAAATATAGAAATGAATCATATATATGTAATGATAATTATTCGAAAATTTAAATTATTTTATATAAATTATATAAACAATTTTTAGAATTAAAGTATTATTTTGTTCATTTTTTTTTTTTTTTTTTTATTATTCTTTTTATTTCTAAAGCAAACAAAGAAATTTAAAATAAGGTTGCACTATCTTACGGAATAAAAAAAAAAAAAAAAAAAAAAAAAAAATAATAATAATAATAATAATAATAATAATAATAATAATAATAATAATAATAATAATAATAATATTTATGCTTCTGAAACTAGCAACATCTTCTTTTAGTTTCTTCTGTATTATTTATCTATAAAAAGAAAAACAAATAAAAAAAAAAAAAAGTTACATGTAAAATATATCACTTATATAAACTTTTAATTTCTAAACCTGTATTCCTGAATTTTTATCTTGCTCTTTCTTATTAAGGGGTAATTTTTTAGCTATAATTAAAAAAATAATGAAATGAAATAATTTAACGATGCGAATTAAATAAAATTATTTATATCATTTTTTAATTTAACCTATTCTCAAAAATAATTCATTAACATTTTGTCCCGTTTTTGCTGAAGTTTCGATAAACAGAATATTATTACTATTAGCAAAAGATTCAGCTAGCTATAAAATAAGTATATATGTATATATTTTACTTATTTTTATATACATGTGAATATATTAAAAATATATTATGAACAGAAAAAATTCTTAATTTTAAATAAAATATGTATATGTACATGTATATCTATATCTATCTATATAAATTTTTCCTTACTTCTCTATCTACAACTCTACTGTCTTCTAGATCATTTTTATTACCAGCTAAAGCTATATTTAAAATTATGAACATAAAAAAAAAAAAAAAAAAAAATTTTAAAATATATTAATTTCTTAAAAAATGTGTTAAAAAATAAAATCACCTATAATTATATCATTTGAATGAACTGATTTTAATTCATTAATCCACCCTTTAGCACCTTCAAAAGATTTTTTATTTGTTATATCATAAACTATAACAGCTGCTGATGCACCTCTAAAAAAAATTTAAAAAAAAAAAGAAAAGATAAATATTAATGAAATGAAAATTTTAAAAATATATATCTAATAAAAATACAAAAATGAATTTTTTTTTTTAAAATAATGAAAAAAATTAAAAATATTTATACCTATAATACATTGGGGCTAAACTTCTATATCTTTCTTGTCTGTAAAAAATTATTTAAAAAGAAAAAAAAATTTTCATATAACATTTATTTATAATTACAAGAAATCAAAAATTTTTGTAGTTCACAAAATTTTTTTTTTTCTTTTTTTTTTTTACCCTGCTGTATCCCAAATTTCAAATTTGATTGTACATTCACCGATATCAATTAACTGAGTCATAAAAGCAGCTTTAAAAAGTAAAAAAAAAAAAAAAAAAAA
>NW_021628221.1:377564-389374 GCF_900005855.1 Plasmodium gallinaceum | reverse complement strand
ACAAAAAAAAAAAAAAAAAAATACTTAAAATATTAAAAGTAGAGAAACACAATTTCATTAAAAAATATTAAATATGCATTTTAGAAAAAAGTAAAAAAAAAAAAAGTATATTTTACATAAAACATTTTTTTTTTTCTAATAAATATATGCATACATGTTTATGCATTCATTTTAAAATTATTTTTTTTTCTCTTTAATAAAATAATGAATTAAATATTTTTTTTTATCACTGTAAAAAAATAAAAAAAAAAGAATGAATTTTAAAAAAAAAAAAAAAGCATTTACAATTTTCATTTTTTGAATTATCATGAGAATTAAAAAAAATGTATAAAAAACAATATAACGGAAAATAAGTCACTATAAATTGTATGTTTAAATATATATTCTAAAAAAGCAAGTACATAGCTATTAACCTCTTTAAGGATAGAAAAAATGTAAATTATTTATTTCTAAAATTATAAATTTAAATGAAAAAAAAGAACTAATGAATAAAAAGGAATATAGAATAACGTCAATGTGCTTACACACATTATAAGCACACACAAATAAAAATTTTAAAAAAAAATATCATAGCCATATTTTGATTTTTTTTTTCAAGAGTATGCAACAGTTTACCTTTCTATTTTTTTTTTTTTTTTTTATTTTAATTACAAAAATAAGAAAATAAAAGAAAAGAATAAGATAATTGTTTTTATTAATAATACCTTTTAACTTTTTAACAAAATTAGATGTGCTATTTTATATTTTTATTTTTTATTTTATTTTTTTTTTTTTCAGTAATATATTAAAAAGTTTTCTTTTAAAATATTTTAGCTAATATTGTATTTTTGTTTTTTTTATTTTGATAAACAACATAAACATTATTTAAAACGAAAATATAATATAAATATGTTTTATTAACTTAAATTTATATCAATACAAAATGAAAAGGAAATTTATTTAAAAGAAATAATTATATAAATATTTAGCAAACGTGATTACAAAAAAAATGAAAATAAATGTACATAATTTATAAAAGGAATGGATAATAAATAAAAGAAAAAAAAAAAAAATTTATATAAAGTATAAGAAGAAATTGTATAAAGAAAGAAAAAATATCTAATAATTGAAAATGAATTAGAGAAAAAACAATTATAGATATTAACAAGAAAAGAAAATATTATAATTATTTAAAAAAAAGAATAAAAAACTTGATAATTTGAGAAAATTAAGAAATTAAATATTAAAAATATATATAAATATCTTAATTTTTTCTCCCTTTTTTAAATGACAATTTTTTCCTTTCCTTAACAACATTTTGCTTTGCTTCTTCAACTTTTAACTTTTCTTTTAATTTTTTGTGATAACTTAATTTAGATTTTTCCTTCTTTTTGTCAATAATATTTTTTTTAATAGTATGTAACATTTGATACCATCTTGCTGCTAACTTGGGATTTTCTAATGATTTAAAATTTATATGATCACTCTCCTCCTGTTTTTTTTTTAATTCATTAGAATCATCAATTTTTTTGAATAATTTAGGTTTTGATCTATATGGTAATTCTTTTAATAATTTTGGTCTTATATGAATTTTGCTATGGTAAAAATGTCTAAATGGAATCTTTCTATAATTACTATTATGATTGACGTAAATGTTGTAAATATATCTCAGTTCATTGATAGATCTTAATTTATTTTCTATATCATAAGTGAAGTATTTTTTAATTTTTACATTAACAAATAATTTTAAAATAACGATATCACTCATTCTAATTTTATCTGCAAAGGTACATCTAAAATCACCGTTACTATTTAATTTATTTTTTATTAATCCTTTAATTCCACTTGGTGTAACCACAGGGCAATTAATAAATTTGCAAACTTCTAAATCTGAATTGAACATATTTTTAATAAAAGCTGTATTCTTAAAAATTTTGTATGGTTCCCCAATTAATTTTAGTTTTTTCATAATATTGAAATTATTATTAGTCTCTATAATAACACCATTAATGCATATACGGAAAAAAGGTACTTTTTTATAATTATACAAAGCTAGAATACCACTATTAACTGCTGATAATGGTCCATAAAAAGTACTATTGCAGTGCATATGTTCTGTTGTATATTTTAAATATCTTATTCTCACATTATTTCTTTCATTAATTGAATAAATTGGAATACTTTGAAATCTTCTCCATCCAACTGAAAAAATTAAAGGATCATTTGATCTTAAAACTTTAGGAAACCATCTATGTTTTTTTATTCGACAATGAATATAAGAATCCTTTTCTTCATAACTTTGCAATCCACCACATATAATCAAATTATTTTTTAATACAATCAATTTTTTTTTTTCAATAGTTATTTGAATCCTAACATATTCCCCTATATTAACAGAAGACCCATAAGCATTATTTAAAACTCCTACATATTCAGTTTCTATATATTTTTCTTTCATTAATAATTTCTGTTCTTTCATTTTTTTCAAGTTATTGATATCAATTTCATTTTCTTCTTTCTTTTCATCACTTTTATCTGCATCTTCATTTTCAATATTATTTTCATTTTCATTATCATCATTATCACTATTATCATCAGCTTCATTACTTTCATTTTCATTATCATCATTATCACTATAATCATCATTTTCATCATTTTCATCATTTTCATTATTTTCATTTTCATCTTCTATTTCTTCCTTTTTTCTCCTTTTGTCAAAATTTTTAAAATACATATTATACAAGCTGCTATATCTAATGAAAAAATTTTCTACCAAATTATCATTAGTTAAGTCAGACAGGGATATTGTTAAATTATTAAAAATAAAAACATCATCTTGAACACATTTAAAACTGTCTATATTATCAAGATAATAATTACCTTCATTAATATGACTATAATAGTTTTTCTCATTATCATAAACTGCCTCTGTACTTAATAGATTTTTAGTAATATAAATTTTTATTTCCTCTTCTGACATAGATGTTTTAGATAAATTGATTTTTTCTTTTTTTATAATAGAAATAATATCACCCTTAAAATATAAACAATTATTTTTTTTATTTATATATGTAAAATCGTATATAAAACTATCTATACTTATTTTATTATCAAAAGCTAATATTTCTGCAATTTCATGGTCATAAAGAATTTCTTTTTTTTTTATTTCATCACTTTTTTCTAATTCTTCCTTCTTCTCTTCTTTAAAAATAGAATTATTAACATTTTCTTCATCTATAGAATTTTCATATATATTATTATTTTCTTCTTTATCATTTTCTATCCCAAATTCCTTGTAAAAATTTGTGAAACTTGTATCTTTCTCTTCTTCACTAGAAGAAATATTAATATCTTTTGCATAATAATAATCATCATCGTTATTTTTTTTTTCATACAAGATTAATTCTAATTTGTTATGTTCTTCTGCTTTTTCATTTACATAATTTTCTCCCTGCTTCTTTTTTTTTTGTTTTTCACTAAAACAAACGTTGGAAGGAGCTTTTCTTCTCTCTTCTTGTGTTTCATTATTTCTTGTATCAAATAAAATTAAATTATTTTTTTCGGAGTTATTAGAGAATACATAGTTAGAATTTTGCAATTCTCTTATCATTTTTATGCTTTCAGTAAAAAATTTTTTATTTTTAGCATTATTTTTTTTTTTTTTGCATTTATCATCATTATTTGGAGAATTATTTTTATTAGTATCCTCTTTTTCATAATCTTCATTTTCATCTTCATCCTCATCTTCATCTTCATCTTCATCATCATCCTCATCTTCATCATCATCTTCATTGTCACTCTCATCATCGCTTTTATCATCATCCTTGTCATACTTACTATTCATTTTATTTTCATCTTCTGTTTCTTCTTTTTCTTCTTCATCTTCTTCTAATCCTAATTTTTCTTTGTCATCCCCAATTAATAATTCTCTTTTCGTAAAATTTATTTTATTTTTTGGTATATGAATATACATGTTATCAAAATCAAATGTTATATTTCCAATATCAGACATAGGTGCGTAAATATTTGGATTTTTTTTCTCTTCATCAATTTTAAAAGGATCTTGTAAAATTTCTATTTTTTCTATTTTTATATCACCAATATTTGTGATGTGAATATTTTGATTTTTGTAAAGTTTTGATCCATATACATAACCTTCTATATAAACACGTATATTTTCGTTACAATTAGATAAAAATGATGTTAATTCCTTTTCATTTTCTTCATCATTATTTTTTTTTATATCATTAAAATGATTGCTATTATTTTCATTTGTAATTTCATTAGAAAACTCATCAATATCTAATCGTAAACCTACCAAATATCCATGCTGTTCTCTCCAAGATATTATTGGTTTCTTCATTACTGATAAAAATTTACATAAATTACGAATTTCTGTTTTGTTATATTTATTATTTTGTATACCACTAAGAAAAAATAATTTCGAACCCTCAACTAGTTCTTCTGAAAATCTTTTATTTAATTTTTTCTTTCTTTTTCTTATACTTTTACTATCTTTAAATTTATCTAATTTTGTAACAACGCCTAATACTTTAGGCATTCCATGCGTATTCAAGATACTTAGAAATTCTAGTGTTTCTAATTCGAACCCAAAACTACCATCAATCACTAGTATACATATATCAGCAATTTTTCCTACATCAATCATATTCAAAATATCATCATTTACTTCAATAAAGGTATATTTTTTTTTATTTTTTGTATAAACAGATATAGGACCATTTATTTCATTAATATTTACACCAACATAACATTTAATTAAACTTTTTAACAATGTAGTTTTTCCAACACCCTTAGAACCTTGTATTACTACAACTAATGGACTGTTTTTATTTCCTTCCTTAAAAACTCTCGGGATTCTTAATTTTTTTTCTTCTAATTCAAATAAATGTTGTTTTCTTCTATGAGCACTTTTAATACCACCACTAAATGCAAATGCTTTATGATATTTTTTGTTTACATTTTTGTTAATTTTTTTTTTTTTGATTTTCTTGCCAACTTTTTTTTTTTTATGATGCTTTCTTTTTTCCTCCATTAAATATTCTATCAATTAAATAAAAAGATTAATAAATTTGCAATTTTTATCTATTTGTATTCAATTAATTTTCAATACATGGTAGTTTTAAAATTTTTTTTTTTTTTTTTTTCTATGAAAAGAACATTAATATTGTAACTTTCATATATTTCCATATATTCTTTATTAAATTTTTTTTTTTTTTTCTATTTATGTTTTCTTAATGTTAAAAAAGATGAAATAAAAAAAAAAAAATTAGATGAAAAAAGCAAATGTTCTTCAAATTTTAGTTATTACATTTATATTTTTTTTATAAAATATTTCACAATATTTTATCTTATTTATATATGTTATCTTCAATTAATTTTTTTAATTTATAAAAAGTTTTTCTTTTAATATGAGAATGATTCCATAACTTTAAAACATTTTCTTTTTATATTTATTCATATCATATGTATATTTATGTTATACTTGTATTTATCTTTTGATAAATATAGAAATTATATTTTTATATTAAATTTACTCACACAAATAAAATAACTGGAAAGTTATAGAAATATTGAAATAATAATAATAATAAAAAAAAAAAAAAAAATAAAAAAATAAAAAAAAAAAAATCTTAATTTTAAAGAAATTAATTATCAATGCTTTTATTGTTTTTCTTTTAAATATCAAGAAAAAATAAAAGCATATAAGATAACATTTCTACAACAATTTTTAAATGCATATATATATATATTTTCAATTTATTTATTTATAATAAAAAAGTAAATTGCGTTTTTTAGAATTAAACACAATTAAAATGATAAAAACTGAAATAAAAAAATATTAAATCGTTTACAATGTTGGAATAAAAAAATAAAATATTTAAAAAAAAAAAATAAATAAATAATTACAATTAATAAAAAAATATGAAAAACTAAATTCATCATATTTTAAAAAGGCATCAATAAATAACATAAAGACTACATAATTAATTATAAAATAATAGAAGTAATAATTATAAATAATAACAATTATAAAAATAATAAATAATAAAAATTATTACAATATCAAATAAAAATAACAATAAAAAAAAACAACATTAAGTAAATATTTTAAAATAACCAAAAAATATAAAATTTTGAATTACATTTTTATTGCAACATTTCTACAGCATGTTTAATTTTTCTTAAAATTTCTCCCTTAGATTCATGTTCTAATTTATTGAAATTTATTACAATATTTTCATTTTGATCTACTGTATTATCATATCCATTATTTGAATAATTCAAATTTCTTTCATTTTTATTTGTAAAACTATTTGATTCAGCTTCTATGTTTCTTCTGTTGTTTGTATGAAATGAATTCATGGGTTCATCTCTTGTATAGAGATTCTCATGTTGGTAATTTGCTTCATTTTGACTCATACTTCTATTTTGTGAAATATCACCATTATTATATTTACGTCTTTCATTTGTAATATCGTTTTCTTCTTCATTTTCATCATTCCCATCTTCATTTTCAGTTCTGCTTTCTTGAATATTTAATTTTTTCCTTTCTTCTTCTTCTCTCTCTCTTTTCTCCTTTTTTCTTCTTTTTTTTTTTTTTTTTTTTTTTTTTTTTTTTTTTTTTTTTTTTTTTTTTTTTTTTTTTTTTTTTTTTCTTTTTTTTTTTTTTTTTTTTTTTTTTTCCTTTTTTTTTTTTTTTTTTTTTTTTTTTTCTTCTTTCTTTTTTTCTTTTCTTCTTTTTCTTTCTTCTTTTCTTCTTTTTCTTTCTTCCTTTCTTCTTTTTTTTTCTTCTTTTTTTCTTTCTCTTCTTTGTTTTTTTTTTTTTCTATTTTCTAGTCTTTTTTTTTTTCTACTGCTACTGCCTTTTTTTTTTCTATGCTTTCTAAAAAACCCATATAATATTCTACTATACCCTTTTTTTTTATACACTAAAATTTTATATTTTATATTTGTTATTTCTTCATTTTCCAAAATTAAAGGAAAAGAAAATATTTTTTCAAAATAATTTTTTCGTCCATTATATAAATAAAGAAGAAATAAATTAAGAATAATAATGTATTTCATATTTTTTATGTCTAATCATATATTTCTATATTTTTACATATATATATATATATATATATATATATTTTTTATCACATATTAAAAAGCTTTAAACATAAGTATATCTTATTTAAAAAAAAAAAAAAAAAAAAAAAAAAAAAAGTAGAATGAAATAAATTATCTAGATCTTATAAAGGTCCTATAATATTATTTATATAATATAAATTTATATTACTAGATATATATATAATTTTTTTTTTTTTTTTTTTTCTCTGCATATAAGTGCCTATGAACACTATTAAGAAAAATAAAATAAAATGAATATTTAATTTCAAATTAAGAATTATTAAAATAATAATTATGGTATGTATGTATTTATATACACATTTTTTTTTAGAGTTTATATAATACAAAAAAATAAAAAACAAAAATAAATTATCATAACATAAAATGCATATATTTTGAGACTGACTTAAAATCAAAAAAAAAAAAATTTCAAATGAAACTAAAATTGTAAATAATAGAGAATAATAACATTATTGTATTTTATTGTACATAAAAAAAGGAAAGAAAAAAAAGGAAAAGAAAAAAAGGGAAAGAAAAAAAAGGAAAGAAAAAAAAGGGAAAGAAAAAAAAAAATCAATTTATATTTTAAAATACTGTCTTTTAGTTTTTTATTAAGATATATAGAACAAATCTTCCAATACAATTGAAAAATAAAAAGGAAATTGTTCAATATAATCTTCTAGAATATTTAAAAGGTTATAAAAAAAAATATATAAATTTATATGATAATAATTAAAGAAGTTATAAATTTTAGAGTTATTTTTTATATAATTTTTAATTATTTCTTTATTTTTATTAATCCATTTACATACTATATTTTCTATACTATTTAATGCATCAACTAAGAGATAAATATGTTTATCATTTAATATGAGCTTTATTCCTATAATTATTACTTCACAGTTATTTTCGTTTTCTATTTTATCAATTTTTTTACTTAAAATATTCAGTGATTTTATATGTTCTTTTAATAACTCTTTGAATTGTATTAAAATTTCACTGTTTGCTGGAATATTTATATTATTTTCAAATATATAGTTTTCTATTTTTTTATCTATTACATCATTTTTTGAAACGTTTATTTTTTCATTTATATTATTTGATTCACCTTTTTCTTGATTCATTTCTTTTATATTTATAATTTTTTCATTATTAGAATTACTTTCTGATACTTTTATTGTAATTCTATCTGCATCATCAATTTTTGTATTCTTCATAGGTCTTTTAATATTTTCATTTTTATCATAATTATTTATTTTATATTCTTCCTCATAGTCAATTTTATATGCATTTTCTATTTTATTGATGTTATTTTCATTAAAGTTTTGGTTATCATTTTTATAAATGTCTTTTTTATCATAATTTAAAATTAAATTATTTATGAAATTTTTATTATCTTTATCTGCATTTCCTTTTAAAATATTTCCAATCTCTATTTTTTTTTTTTTTTTTTTTAAGGAATATCTCTTTTTATTTCTATTATTTATTATACTCTTATAAAGTAGAAACTTATTTTTTCTAAACATAAAATTTGTTTTATTACAAAAAGGATTGGTATTTGATAATACATTAGTAAAAATAATTCCATAATTGAAATTTTTTTTTAATTGATATAACAATATTTCATTTTTCTCATTTTTAATTAACTTAAATTTATACTTAATTATTTGGTTATTTTTTTTTCTCTTTCTTTCTATAGCATTTATTCTATTAATTATAAAATTAAAATTTTCTTTTTGAATAGTTATACACATATTGTTCATTACTTTATTTTTAAAATTCTTAAAATTCTTGTTAATCATACTTTCACTTGATTTATTAACTACGTAAAAATGTTTCTCCTTTATGTTTGTCAAAAAAAAAAAATTCTTCTCTTTCGAATTTTCATTATTTTCGTAATTACAATTCTTATCATAAATTTTAAAGATGTAATTCTTTTTTTTTATAGAATAATTATTATATGTGTTTTTAATTTTTATTTCATTATCATATGAATTTTTATTTTTATTCATTAATGCCTTCATATTATTTATGTTGTTTTTTTTTGAATAGTTGGTTAAATTTGGACACATATTTATATTTCTATCATTCGAAGCATTAACTAGAATATTTTTTTTTATATTGTTACTTTTATTAATTAAATTTTTTTTTTTTTTTTTTTTAAAAATAAAATCAATATTTTTTAAATGGTTTAAACTTAGATCTATATCTGAATGAAGATTTTCATTAATTAAAAAAAAATTATTTAAATTTAAAGGAATATATTTATCTTCGTTGTAATTGCATATATGGAATATAAATTTTTCTGTAGGACCACCTCTTGTTATGTTATTCATATTTCTAATTCTATCATTTAATTTCTTTTTTATACAATCAATAATATTTTCATTTATTGAATCATTTTGTAATAAAGAATCATTTTCTTTATAAATGCATTTTGATTTTGAATTTTCGATTTCTTTATTATAATAATGTTTAATTTCTTTTTTTTTAAATACATTCTCCTTTTGCCACAAAAAAGAATTCTTTTTTATTTTACGATCTTTACTATTATCAAATGTTGGAATTCTTTCTTTTTTTTTAGAGATTCTTAAGGAATTTATTATTTCTTCTGTGTTATTATCTTTTTCTGTATTTTCAATTTTGTCTAAATTTTTAATTCTTTCAAAGCCTTCATTATTCTCATACATATTATCATATAAATGAAGAGAGTTATTACTTTCTTCTAACTTTTTATCACTTATTAAACTTTTATCTACATTTTTATTATCACTAATAGTATTTTCATTATTTGTAAAACTTTCTTTTTTTTTAATATTTTTACTTATGTTCTTATCACTGTCGACTTTATCATTAAATATAAAGCTTTCTTTATTTATCAAATTTCTATCAATATCTTTTTCATTATTAATACTTTCATCATTTATATTTTTATCATTTTTCATTAAGTTTTTATCTATATTTTTATTATTAATATTGTTATCCTTTATTTCCTTTTTAGTAATGCTTTTTATATCTGCAGCGTTTTCAGAAATATTACTATTATGAATAATATTATCACTAGCACTTTTAAAAGTATCCTTTTTTAATATATCATTTTTATTTAATTTATCATGTATATTTGTATTAATTGTATTTTTTATATCTAACTTTTGTATTTCTTTATTATAATTTTCAATTTTTATGAAATTTTTTTTTTTATTATTTAGGTCATTATTTACTATTATTCTTTCTTGTTTTAGATATAAATTTTTTTTTTTTTTTTTCATATTTACTTTATTTGAAGAAATCTTCTGGTAATTATTCTCTGAATTTTTATTATTTTGAAAAAAAAAATCATTATTTTGTTGACTACCACTATGATTTTTTTGAACAATTTTATTTTCCATATTTATCCATTTCAAAATATTGGTAAATCCTGATGCTAAATCATCAAAAAGATTATCGGAATCATTTTTAAAAAAGAAGTTAGAATAATAATTATTATTTTTTAAATTTTCTAATTCATATTTTAATTTTTTATTTGTCTCTAATTTTTTTCTATTTTCTTCTATTAATTCTGTGTGCTCTCTTTTTAAAAGAATGTATGATTGATACATACGTTTATATATATTTATATTTGTATTTTTATCATTTTTATGTAGTTCTATTATTTTTTCTTTTTCGTTATACTTAAATATATCTATATTTTTAATATAGTTTTTAGTTATTGCTTTGTTGTCTTTAATCATTGAACTATTATCAATTTTTATATCATTAACACATTTTATATCATTTTTTTGATTGTTTTTATCTGAGCTAAATGAATTATTTTTTACACTATTATATTTTTCATATATATTATTATATAATTCTTTTTTTTCAATTGTATCCAATTCATTGTTATCCTTAAAATTCTCTTCATTTTTACTGTTTTTTATTTCTTCATTTTTTTCGTTCTTTGTATTTTCTGCATAATTTGTTTCTTTATTTATGTTATAATTAATTTCAATATATGAACTTTTATCCTGTAATATATCTTTTTGATTTATTTCGAATTCATTTTTTTCTTGTGTTAATTTATATTCCTCTTTATTTTCACAAATTTTATCAATTTTTAAATGTTCTTCATTTAATAAATTAATACTTTTTTTATTATTCATAAATTCATCGCTTTTTCTTTTAATTATTGAATTTTCATTTGTAATATTTTTTTGACTATCTTTTACTTCCTTATTTATTGTTTTATTCTCCATCTTAAAATGTTCTTCTATCTTCAATTTTTCTTTATTATCACTTTTTTCTACTCTATACATATCGCTATATTTTATAATATCTATTATTTCAACTTTTTTATCATTATCGTTTTCATAAAAAAAATATTATCTTATTTTAATTTTAGCAATTGAATAATCTTTTTCCATACTCCTAGTAAATTTTTTTTTTTTTTTTTTTTTTTAAAATTAATTTAAAAAATACAATTACATTTTAGGCTGAATATTGCATTATAGATATTAAAAAAAAAGAAAAATGAAATTAACAAAAAAAAATATAAAAATAAAGAAAATGAAAACTTACAAATACAATTTTTTAAATTTTAAAAATATTTATTTCTTAAAAAAATAAAATGTATACATATGTATATATTCATGCGCACAAATGCTTATGTATTTAAATGTTTCACTTTTTTTTTTTTTTTTTTTTTTACAATTTGTATT
>NW_021628221.1:371781-376564 GCF_900005855.1 Plasmodium gallinaceum | reverse complement strand
CAAAAAAGAATACATTATTTAAAATTATTTTAAACTTAAATACAAAAAAAAAAAAAAAAAAAAAAAGAAGATGAAAAATTTTTACTTCTATTCATTTTAAATGAATTTTAATTTTTTGAAAGCTTTCATAATGACACTATATAGTTTTTTCTATTGAATATTCATATATGAATAAATATTACATTTGTAAAAATATATGCAACTATTACTTTTTAAAAATATAAAAACATATTTTTTAATGACCAAAAATATACACACACATATATATATATATATATATATATATATCAATTATTTTCGAAAATAAATAAAAAAAGTTACATAGAACATATGGAGAAAAGAAAAGTTTAAACATTGTTTTCATATGTTTATGTATATTTCCGATAATTTCCATATATAAACATATATAATTATTGTTTTCATAAGTATGTTTTTTAAATATTTGAAAAAAAAAAAAAAAAAAAAAAAAAACACAAATTATTTTCTCAAAAATATAAATAACTTAAAAAAAAAGGGATTGAAAAAGTTCATTTTCTCCATAGTTAGAACATATCTTTAAATATTAAAAATTTTTTAATTATTATAAAGAATATTTTAAAAGTATAAGTTTTAAATTAACTTTTTTATTCAAAAATATAAATTTTTTTTTAATTTTATTGATGTAATTTATAATAATAGTTATTTCATTTAGTATCATCAATTTGTTAACTTTTTTTTTTTTTTTTTAATCTTCATATATACATACGTTTTTTTATCTGTTATAAAAATAAAAATCAAAAATGTAAAAATTATTAAAAGCAACATTTAAAATATTTTCAAGTATTATTTACTTATTATTTTCTTTTCTATCTTCTATAAAAACTTAATTTCTTCATTTTTTTCTTTGNGTTTCTATTTTTTATTTGTATAATATTTTTAAATTATACTTATAAAAAAATATTTATTATTTTTCATAAAATTTTTGGTTAAAATAAAATTTTATCTTTAATTTTTAATAATTTTTAAAATATAATATATTTTGTTATTTTTCACATTTTGTATATTCCTCTAAAAGTATTGTAATTATACATTTTTTCTTCTCTTTTTAAAAAAAGTCCATATTTTCTTCAATATATATATATAACGTTTCTCTATAATATTTTTATAAAATTTTGTATTATTCACTATTTGAGTAATTTTCATCTGAGTATTCACTATTTGAATATTCCTCGTCAGTAACTTCAACCTCATCTATTAATTCTTTTTCTTTAGATTGTGATAAATCAGATACTTCTATTTTTCTAATTTTTTCTAATATATCAAAACTTTTTTTTTTTAAATTCTCATAAAGTTCTAATATTAACTCTGCAATTTCTATCTATAAATAGAAAAAAAAAAAAAAAAAAAAAAAGGATATGTTGAATTTCTCATTTTTATTCTTTTTTCTATATTTTTTTTGTTTATTCAGTAGTTACATCACTATCATCTTCAATTTCAACATTAAAGAGGGTATTCATTTCATCTCTTAAAAAATCACATAATTTATTTTTACGAAAATTGTCTATAAAATTAAAATTAACATAAGAATTTTAATGATGATAAAATTATCAAATTATACAAAAGTGTAATAATTAATAAAATATCTTTAAAGAGATATATATTATATCTTATTATTTATACTTGATAAAACAAAGTTATATACATATTCAATTAATTTTTTTTTTTTTTCTTCTGAATTCATTCCTCCCCAATTATTCGTAACAGCTAACCGAAGAACCGTCCTAAAAAAAAAAAAAAAAAAAAAAAAAAATTATTTAAATTGAATAAATTCACAAAATCTACATATGCATATGTTTATGAGTTTATTTAATGATATTATTATTTAAGAGAAATTTTGTATTTTCTTTATGAAATTTTAATTATGATTCTATGAAAAAAATATATATTTTTAAAAATATTGGATATTTTTAAATATTAAGTTTATACCATTTATCAAATATCAAATTAATTCCTTCATTTAATAAAATTAACGTATCATCATTCATTTTTATAATATTTTTTTTTTTTTTAAAATTGACAATTATTAAATAAAAGATATAAAAAATATTATTAAATAAAATAAAATTAAATTTTTAAAGAACAACAACAAATATTCAAGAAAATACAAAAAGTTTTCAATTGTAACTCCTACCCATCTTTTTAAATAAAAAAAAAAAAAAAAAAAAAAAAAAAAAAAAAAATTTATATATATATAACTATTTATAGAATAATATAAATTTATTTTTCTTTCTCTAAAAAAAAAAATGAAATGCTTTGTGAGTAAATATTTTTGCTCTAACATTTTTTTTTTTAATATGAAGAAAAAAAAAAAAAATTTATTTCTAGAATACTTTTATAAATTTTTAAAATGTTTTTTTTTTTTTTTTATATAAAATCAAATATTAAAATTGAAATATAATTTTAGGGAAATATTTTTTCATAAAAAATATATTCTGTAACAATTTTAGTTCATATAGAAGGTTGTAAAAATTAATTTATATTTACTTTTGAAGTAAACCTATTTTATATTTTTATATTAATAATTAAATTTTACATTTATAAATGTTATTAAAACTATAGATGGGTATTCAAAGGAAGGGAAAAGAAGAAAAATAATAAAAAAAAAAAAAAAAAAAAAGCACAATTTCTGTGTTAATATTTATAGTAAGAATAATTTAAAAATAAAAATATATAAATATTATATTTATTTAAAATAAAATATATTAATCATTTTTAATATTTTAAAATAATTAAAGAATTTTCATAAATATAATACTGTATTATTAAAAAATGTCTTTTATATTTTATTTCATTAATAAATAAATGGAAACAATAATAAAAGAAAAAAAAAAAAAAAAAAAAAAGTTATTCGTAAAAAAATTAATGTATTTTAATAGTTAAATACATTGAATGTTGTTTAGATTTTTTAGAACTAATTATTAAAAAACATGTTAAAATATTTAAATTTAATTACAGTTTTTTTTTTATCAAACAAACATATGGAATATGTAGTTTTTTAATTTTTAATAATTTTAAAAAAAAAAAAACAAATACTAATTTTGAACTTTTCATGATTTATAAAATGTTTTTAAAAAATGAACTATATATAAATTAATAAAATAAAAATAATTCTAATGTAATAATTTAATGAGTAATTTTAATCTTCTTTCTTAAATGAAAAATATATCGATATTTTTTTAAAAAACCTTATTTTTATAAAAAATGAATAAATATTGATTTTTTCTACATTTTTTGAGGGAAATGAAAAGAAAAAAACTTAGAAGATACATGAGAATTTCCTTTCTAATAGAAAACACTAATTTAAAAAAATCTTATATAAATAAAACACACATATATACACATATATATTTCTCCATTTTAATAAATGAATAGGATAAAATTACAATTATATAGTTAAATTAAAAATATTTTAAGAGTTTATTATAATGGGAAAAAATTTCTTCTAATAATTATATCTGTGTATTTTTAACTATTTAATTTAATTATTTTTTTTTATTTTTATGAATGTAAATATAAAATTAGATTTATAAGCTTATGATTTTTAATAATGTTACAATAAATCTTGCTTCTTCACTTACTGATTATTATGTTTTCCTGTTATTATTATAAGGAGAATAATTTAAAATCTCTTTTCAATATATCATGAAATTAACATAAAAGGTATACATATACATATATATTTTAAAATTAAGATTTACTGAAAATGATTTTTCTAGTTAAATATATATCTTTTTTTTATTTTTTTTTTTCAATTTTATCTTTTATAAATATTTACAAATTAAAAAAAAAAAAAAAAGTGTCATGTCTATATAATGTTTTTTTATATTAACAAAGATCTTGTATATTTCTTATTTTTAAAAATAATCCCTAAAATATTTCTTTCCATCTGGTAAATAAAATTATAAAAATTTCTCCCTCAATTTCATATTTTTTTATAACATATAATATTTTAAAGGAATTTGAAAATTGTGTTTTCGTATATTTTTTTATAATATGAATATATTAGTTTAAAAAAGAGCAGGAAAAAAAAAAAAACATATTAAACATATAGTTTTATCATTTATAATTTTTTTATCAGAATCTTCGCCTTCATTTTAACTATATTTAATATATATTTTTTTGTTTTTTCCCTTTAATTTTATTATGAGAATATATATATTATGAGTAATTATATTTTTTTCTTCATATTATAAATGTGTGAAATTTCAAATTAATATATCTTGGTATATGAAAAACATATTTACAAATATTCTATTTATTTACATTTTATTTTTTCAAATATTTCTTAAGACCTTACGTTAAGGAGTTTTCACATTTTTTTCTGTTGATGAAAGCTCATTTTTTTATTTATTATTATAATTGTTATATTTAAAAATTTTTATTTTGTTATATATTAAAAATTTTCAACTTTTATGGATTACTAAAATAACACATAAAATTTATTAAATCTTATTTTATAATTATTTCTTTTCTTTTTTTTTCTTTTTTTTTTTTTTTTTAAAAATATACACATAATTTACATTATCTATGAAATGTATAACTTATATTTAATAAATTTTTTATTTCCTTATAAATTATTTAACATTCATAATAAATATTTTTTTTTAAATAATTTCTCTTTAACAAAAATAAAATAATAGTAACATATGTATATATATATATATATATTTATTTATATATATATTTATATATATATATTATATACGCTTTTTTTTTTTTTTTTTTTTTTTTTTTTTAAAAAAAT
>NW_021628221.1:356168-370781 GCF_900005855.1 Plasmodium gallinaceum | reverse complement strand
TTTTTTTTGCTTTTTTTTTTTTTTTTTTTTTTTTTTTTTTTGACAAAAATGCGAAACATATATTTTTATTATTGTTCTTAAGAATATTATGCACATTAATAAATATTACAAAAAAAAAAAAAATTTATAATTCATTTATTAAAATTATTTCATGTTTTTAATCATTATTAATTTATTTTAGAATAATTTTTTATTTTATTTATATACATAAAAGCGTAAAATTTAATATTTTTTTTTTTTTTTTCATTACATATTTTTATTATTATTTATTTTTTTTTTTTTTATATCTTTTTAAAGAATATAAATAATGGAAAATATTCTTAAATATGCTCATATATATGATGCAGAAGAAGTTTTAAAAACATTAGATGTGGATGAAAATAAAGGATTAACAAAAGATGAACTAATTAAAAGAAGAATGAAATATGGTTTAAACGAATTAGAAGTAGAAAAAAAGAAAGGTATGCTAGAATTAATAATAAATCAATTTGATGATTTATTAGTTAAAATATTGCTGCTAGCTGCATTTATTAGTTTTGCATTAACATTACTAGATATGAAAAATAAAAATATAGCAATATCTGATTTTATTGAGCCACTAGTAATAGTTTTAATTTTGATATTAAATGCTGCTGTTGGGGTATGGCAAGAATGTAATGCAGAAAAATCATTAGAGGCACTAAAACAATTACAACCTACAAAAGCAAAAGTATTAAGAGATGGAAAATGGGAAATAATCGATAGTAAATTTCTGACAGTAGGAGATATAATTGAACTAAGTGTTGGTAATAAAACTCCAGCAGATGCAAGGATAATAAAAATATTTTCTACAAATATTAAAGTAGAGCAAAGTATGCTTACAGGTGAATCTTGTACTGTTGATAAATATGTTGAAAAATTAGAGGAGAAATTTAAAAATTGTGAAATTCAACTAAAAAAAAATATTTTATTTTCTTCTACATCTATAGTATGTGGTAGATGTATAGCTGTTGTTACTAAGATTGGTATGAAAACTGAAATTGGAAATATTCAGCATGCTGTAATAGAATCAAATAATGAAGATATGGCTACTCCATTACAAATAAAAATAGATTTATTCGGTAAACAATTATCAAAAATTATTTTTATTATTTGTTTAACAGTTTGGATAATAAATTTTAAACACTTTTCTGACCCTATGCATGGTTCGTTTTTATATGGATGCTTATATTATTTTAAAATAAGTGTAGCTTTAGCTGTTGCTGCAATACCTGAAGGATTACCAGCTGTTATTACTACCTGTTTAGCTTTGGGAACCAGAAGAATGGTAAAGAAAAATGCAATAGTTAGGAAACTTCAAAGTGTTGAAACATTAGGATGCACTACTGTTATATGTTCAGATAAAACTGGAACATTAACAACAAATCAGATGACAGCTACCGTTTTTCATTTATTTCGAGAATCTGATGCATTAACAGAGTACCAATTATGCCAAAAGGGAGATACTTTTTATTTCTATGAATCATTAGAAAGTGAAGAAGCAGAATCTTTTTTTAATAAGCTAAAAAAACAAGGACAAATAGATGAAAAAAATACAACTGATAAAGAAGATAAGAAAAATAGAAATAACGAAGATAAAGAAGGAATTCCATTGAAGGAAATGGAAACCAAAGAAAATACTTTTATTAGTAGGGGTAGTAAAATTATAGAAGATAAAATTAATAAATATTGCTATTCCGAATTTGATTATAATTTCTATATGTGCTTGGTTAACTGTAATGAAGCTAATATTTTCTGTAATAGTAATAGTGAAATTGTAAAAAAATTTGGAGATAGCACAGAGTTGGCATTATTATATTTTGTTCACAATTTTGATATATTACCAACATGTTCTAAAGGTAATAAAATGCCTGCAGAATATGAAAAAGTAAACTATGGTAATAAAAAAGGCGATTTAAAAAAAAATTCTCCAAATAATAACAAATTAGATAATAATAAATCAAATAATAACACTTTATGTAGTGTCAGTACTACTTGTACAAATTCTACTAGTAGCAATAAGGAAGATTCTAGTGTACCAAGTGAATGTATAACTGCCTGGAGAAACGAATGTAAGCAAATTAAAATTATTGAATTTACAAGGGAAAGAAAGTTAATGAGTGTAATAGTAGAAAATGATAAAAAAGAATTAATTCTGTATTGTAAAGGTGCACCAGAAAATATTATTAAAAATTGTAAATTTTATTTTTCGAAAAATGAGATTCATTTGTTAACACAAGAATTAAAAAATGATATTAACAATAAGATTAAAAATATGGGTAAAAAAGCATTGAGAACTCTCAGTTTTGCTTTTAAAAAATTAGAAAAAAACGATTTAAATATTGTAAACACAGAAGATTATTATAAATTAGAACAAGATTTAATTTATTTAGGAGGTCTAGGAATAATTGATCCACCTCGTAAATATGTAGGAAAGGCTATAAATTTATGCCATATGGCAGGTATAAGAGTATTTATGATAACAGGGGATAATATAGATACAGCAAAAGCTATAGCAAAGGAAATCAATATATTAAATGATAATGAAAATGATGATGATGATAATACATGTTGCTATAATGGAAGAGAATTTGAAGACCTTCCATTAGAAAAACAAAAAGAAATATTAAAAAATAGTGAAAAAGTAGTGTTTTGCAGAACTGAACCTAAACATAAAAAACAAATTGTTAAGGTATTAAAAGATTTAGGAGAGACAGTTGCTATGACAGGAGATGGAGTTAATGATGCCCCTGCTTTAAAATCAGCTGACATTGGTATAGCCATGGGAATTAATGGAACAGAAGTAGCAAAAGAAGCATCAGATATTGTTTTGGCAGATGATAATTTTAATACTATTGTAGAAGCGATAAAAGAAGGAAGGTGTATTTATAATAATATGAAAGCATTCATACGTTATTTAATTAGTAGCAATATAGGAGAAGTTGCTTCTATATTTATAACTGCAATTTTAGGTATTCCAGATAGTTTAGCTCCAGTTCAATTACTATGGGTTAATTTGGTAACAGATGGATTACCAGCTACAGCTTTAGGTAATAATAAAAATATATATAAGTTTTTCTATTAATATTATAATTTTACGTTATTGAAAAATATATTATAGTATACATACTACACTCAGAAAAATAAAAATTATGAAAACAGTTTTTCATTCTTATGGAATGTTGTGTTGTTAAAATTTGCATATTTCACGAACTATTTTTTATAACATTTATTTATTTTTTATTACTTACTTTTTATTTTATCTTATTATTTAATTTTATGCAGGTTTCAACCCACCTGAGCATGATGTGATGAAATGTAAACCAAGACATAAAAATGATAATTTAATAAATGGTTTAACATTATTAAGATATATTATTATTGGAACATATGTAGGAATTGCCACTGTTTCAATATTTATATATTGGTATCTATTTTACCCAGATACTGATAAACATACTTTAATAAATTTTTATCAACTATCTCATTATAATCAATGTAAAGCATGGAGCAATTTTAAGGTTAATAGAATTTATGATATGACAGATAATAGTTGCTCCTATTTTTCAACTGGAAAAGTCAAGGTAAATAATATATTTGATAAAAATTAATAACTTAAATATGTATCAATTTTAATTACCGTTATTCCATATTCTATAGAAAAATTAAAGGACCATAATATTTTTTATTAACTTTTTTATTAACTTTTTTTTTTTTTTTTTTTTTTCCTTGTAGGCAAGTACATTGTCTTTGTCTGTTCTTGTTTTAATTGAAATGTTTAATGCATTAAATGCTTTAAGTGAATATAATTCATTATTTGAAATACCACCTTGGAGAAATTTTTATTTAGTATTAGCTACAATTGGATCATTACTTTTACACTTTTTAATAATTTATATTCCTCCTTTAGCTCGTATTTTTGGTGTTGTTGCTTTGACATATTATGATTGGCTTCTTGTATTCTTATGGTCATTTCCTGTTATAATAATTGATGAAGTTATTAAATTTTATGCGAAGAGAAAATTAAAGAAAGAACAATCAATAAATAAGTTAAAAATTGATTAGAAAAATATACATATATTTAATATATATATAATATCATTTAAATTTAATAATTTGATGTTTTTTCCAAAAATAAAAGATAAATATTAAATAAATATTATTTTTTTATATTTTTGCATTTTATATTTAGATTAATATGCATTTTTTTTTAATAGTTCTAAAATACAATTTTATTTAATTTAATTTTTTTTTTTTTTTCAAATGTGTCTATTTAGTTTATATTATACTATTTGATACAATTATACAAAAGTTAAAAATTAGATGAAAAAAAAAAAAAAAATTGTGTTTATATATGTTTTATTTATTACAATGCAATACTATATATTTACACATAAATATATAAAAAAAAATATAACATATTTATATATTTAAAAGTAATTTATGCATTATACATATTTAGATAATACAAAATAAATAGAAAATTTAACTATTAAAATGATGGCACTTTTTTTTTTTTTTTTTTAATGTTTATAAGTTTTTTCTGACAATTATTTAAAATTTTTTATGTGCAAAAAATTAAATTTGTTTATTTAAAATATAATAATGATGAAACTAAATTTTATTTTTGTAAATAATATTCAAGTTAAATATTATTTAAAAATAAATATAAATCATGAAATGTTAAAATTAGCACTATCTAGTCCATATAAAATATTAAAATAGATAACTAAAATAATGAAATATTAAAATATCAATATAAGATTTTTCTTTTAAACTTTTAATTTAAAAAAGGTATTTTAATAATTGCATGTAAATATTGAAAATAATTTAAAATTATTTTAACAGTTATACACAAATAGTATGGATTTACTATATATTAATAAGATACCTGAACTTAATTATGAAAATGAAGTTACTAAAAAGATTGTCTTGAAAATAATACATAAATTAGATAAGCAACAGAAAGAGGAATCACGAAATACAAATTTTTACAACAGGTTATTATTACACTTTCACTTTTTATTATTATAATAAAAAAGTAGCTTTTTTTTTTTTTTTTATTATATCTATAATAGGGAATGTCAATATATATATATATAAATATTTATTTAAAAAAATAATGTAATAAATATATTAGGATATAATAGAATGTTAACATATATACTACATAATTAGAAATAATTTCATAGTTTAATATTACTTGCTTTGTTTTTATTTTTTTTTTTTTTATTAATTTTTAGAAGCAAAATTATAAATTTTTTTTCTGAAGCTGAATTATTATTTAAATATCATGATATTGAAAAGAAGGGAGAATTGGATATAAAATTATTCCCTAAAATGGCTAGACAGTTAAAGCAAATTTATGATATAAGAGATATAAAAAGGTTTGAAAAAGAAATGAAAACTAAAAAATTAAGTAAAATGAATTTACCTATGTTTTTAACATTATTAAAAAGAAAATTATTCCAAACTATTGATGATGATGAGACATTTAAAAAATATTTCGATGTCTTAGATATGAATAAAAATAAAAAAATTAACTTAGATCAATTAAAAATGTATTTGGGATTAGTAGGTGACAAGATTAGTCATGAGGAAATTAATTCATTCATAAGTTACTATGTTGAAAATAATAAAAAATTAATTCAAAACGATTTAACTTTAGATGATAAAAATTTACCTACTGAAATAGGACTAACAGTCTATAAAGATATATTAACATATTTTAAGAACTTCTAATATAAACAATGATTAAGAATAAAATAAAAATAAAATTAAAAATAAAAGTAATTTAAAGGAAAAGTATATGATATAAAAAAAAAAAAAAAATGAATATCATAAAATCAATTTAAAAGCAAAAAAAAATTTTTTTTTTTTTTTTTAACTTCTTGTATTTATGCATGTATGTGTGTGTGTGTCAAATTAATCATTTTTTCATAATTGTGCAAAAAAATAAATTAAAAAATATATATATATATATATTTATATATATGAATGTATTTTTCTACACTGTTAAGAATACATATATATTTATTTTTTTTTATTCTTATATATATTATTTTGCCTTTTTATTTATTTTTAGTTCATATTTTTATTTTTAATATTATATATAACAAGGATTTATATATTTTTTTAAAGACATATATATATTTCATTTTGAAATTAAAATTATAAACTAAGCATAAAATATAAATATCATATTTTTAATAAAATACAAATAAAATATATATATATTTTTGAAAAAATAGGTAAAATATACTTTGAAGAATAAAAGAAAAATGGAATTTAATTATTTATACTTTTTTAAAAATTAGCTATAAATAGAAATTTTTTTAATATATATTTATATATAAATAACAATGAAATATACTAATTAAAAAAAAGAAAAAATGAAAAAAATCTAACAAAAAAAGAGTTAAATCATGCTAACGACATTTTAATTGCTTCATGTGGATATATAATTTTATTTTTCTCTATTTTTATTTTTATTATTAAAGGAAATATAAGCCAATGACTAAGAAAAAAAAAAAAAAAAAAAAAAAAAAAAAAAACAAAAAAGTGCATTTCTTATTTTTTTTATATATATTAATGGCATTTTATATGTTTTGTTTTATTATTTTTTTTTTTTATTATTTCCTTTTGCTACAATTGAAAACGTTAACATTTTCATAAATTTCAATTATTTCAAATATTATTAATAATATAATGTATATGATAAAGTATAATATATGTATTTTTGTTCATTAAAAGATATGTACCTATTAAAATATTTAAATAAATACAAAAAATTTAACATTGATAAAAACACTATTATATACATTTATAAATTTATATTCTATTTTTATTAGAGTTTTTTATGTTCTAAATTTTTTTATTTTTTAATCTTTATTTTGTCAACTGTTACAAATATGCCTAAATATATTTAATTACATATATTTTTTTTTTTCTGAAGAAATTGGAAAGAATAAACAAACTGCTTATCTATTTTCTTATAATTTCTTATGAACATAAAAAAAAAAAAAAATATATATATATATATATTTATATATATATAAAATATATTTTTTTTCTATTTATATATAATTTATTGTATTATATGTGTTAATGTATAAATTATATATATATAAATATATATTAAATGTAGAATAAATAAGCTCACAATATGAGTGAGATACCAATGTGTTTATTTATTGCTTGCTCAACCAGAGATAATACTAGTCGAGAATATATTTATACCATCTTAAAAAATAGGTTGTTAGGTAGTCATATATGCATTGATACTAACATATTAGATGTACCAACTAATTTAAAATTTTGTTCCTTTGATGATTTATTGAAGTGTGCAGATGATTTACAAAAATATGATAGTTATGCTTATGGATGTTTAAAAAAAATTGAAAAAATAGCTAAAGAATATGATGAAAATATTGAATTAAAAATAATATACCAGAGACAACATATAAATATAGATCAATATATAAGGCGTTTTAGTTGGGATGATGCAAAATATCCAAGAAATAGATCATTAACTGATACAGTTGATATCATGATTAATAATATAACGAAACTATCAGATGAAATACAAATTAAATCAAGCATGCTAAATGATTTAAAAGAAAAAAAGAAGAAAGATATACCAATAAGTGATTCTAATAATTTTTTATTAAGAAATTTAAATGAAATTTTAACTCCACAAACAGTAAGTGAATCAGATTTTATAGAAACTGAACATTTAACAACTTTAGTTGCATGTATTCCAAAAAATTTAGTTGAAGAGTGGAAGAATACTTATGAAAAATTTTGCGAATATGTTGTACCTAGATCAACAGAACAATTTAAAGATTTAGTTGACAAAGATGGAAATACTTTGTGGAAAGTATTAGTTTTTAAAAAATATGCAGAAAATTTTAAACAAGCTGCAAAATTAAAAAAAATTGTTGTAAAATCATTTAAATATGATGAAAAACAATATAATGATATGATGGAAACAAGAACAAAAATTGAAGCAGAAATTATTAGACAAGAAACATTTTTAAGAAGAATGTGTTTAGCTGCTTTTTCAGATATTTTTATCGCTTTTATTCACATCAACATTTTAAGAGTTTTTTGTGAATCTGTTTTAAGATTTGGTGTTCCTCCCAATTTTGCATCCTTTAGTATAAGAATAAATGGAGAAAGCAAGGAAAAGAAAGTACGAAAAAAATTGTATGATATCTTTTCATCAACTGATTCAATTGGGAAAAATTATATCAAAAAATCAGATGAAAATGATGAAGAAATATATCCTTATGTTTCTGTATCCTTTAAAATATAAATACATTTTTTTCAATATTTCAGAAATATTTATGAATATAAAAATATAATTAGAGAAAAATAGAATTAATCTAAAAGAAATTAAAAAATAAAAGTAAAATAAGTGGAAAATACAAAAAGTAAAGGGTATAAGAATATAACAAAATAAATATTTGTTAGAAATAAAAATAATATAAAAATAATTATATTAATAATATATATTATGAAAAAAATAATAATTTAATATTTTTATGAATTAAATTAGCATAATTAATTAAAAACAATTATTACTAGGAGAGAAACAAAATAATAAGTAATTGTAATATGAATATCTATTATTGGAATTAATTTTTTTTTTTTTTTTTAGAATAAAAAGTATAATAATCTTAATTAAAATAATTATAAATATAATTTTAGCATTATTGATAAGCAAATGACTTCAACAAGAATCATTTTTTATAACAAGAATTATATTAGTATTACTATTTTTTAAAAAAAAAAAAAAAAAAAAAGGAAGAAATTATGTTAAAAATTATACATTTTCACATAATAAGAATGTATATTAGCAAAAGGTATATATATATATATATATATATATATATATATATATATACATATTTAATTTATGTTTATTATAAGTCAGATTACAATAAATGATGTTCTTAAGAAAACTTGTTAATTAAAGTATATAAGTTTATGATATATTATTATTTATATACATTCCTTTTTACTCTTTTTTATTTTTTTGCTGTTCATATTTTTTATATTATATATATATATATATTTGTGCCATGTGTAACTTTTTTTTTTTTTTCTAAATTTAGTTTAATATCATGAAAGTTGAAATTATCTTTTTATTTATTATCCATTTTTATATAAACAACATTATTTTTTGAAATAATTGTTATAATTTTTTTTAAAAAAAGAAATAGTAATTTTTTTTTTTTTTTTTTTTTGTTTTTAATAGAACTTTTTTTTTTTCCTTTTTTTCTGTATTTTTTTATTATTTTCTATAAATTATAAATGTAAATTTTATAAAAAAATTAATACAATTAATTTTTTTAATGTTTTTAAGTTTTATATTAGTAATATTTTTTGATAAAAAGTAATATTAACGTAGATTATTTTATTCTTACAAGATTATTATTTGAAGCGTTATATATATTTTTAAAAAAAGAGTAAATTAGTTTATTTCATTTTTTTTCATTTTATTTTACTTTATTATATAAAGAAAAACATATATTAATATGTTTTTTAGGATATATTATTTTAATTTTAAGAATTTATTACATTAAATTTAAAATAAAGTATTTTATCTTAATAGTATACAATTCTTTTGTAGTCTTTTATTTGTATGATAATCATATTTAATATATTATGAATCTTATGAATTAATAGTAAAAAAATTATGTAAATTTAAAATTATTTTCATAATTTTATTATAATTGTTCATTAAAAAAAAAAAAAAATAAAATATAATATACAAAGTTTATAGCCACAAATTAAGCAATAAAAAATAAAAAAATGTGAAAAAAATATTTATTTAAAATAAAAATATATATTAAACAAATGAAAAAATGTCTTATATCTAAAAAAAAAAAAAAAAAAAATGAATAAAAACAAATTATGTTTTTAAAATATAATTGAAGAAAATAATGAATAAAAATTTTAACAGAAAAAATCAGAAGAATATTTTGTAATTTTTAATGTGAAAAAAAAAAAAAAAAAAAAATCAGGATTAATCAGGAAATTTGTAAATTTTTTTTATATTTTGGATTTATAAATGTAAAAACGATATCATATTCATATATATATATTTGTATATATATACATTTTTTTGCTTTAATATGTTTTCTAAATATTATAAAAAAGAAGAGAATAATGGCTTTATTAGAATACACTACTTTAAAAAAATTGAAACTGAAAAAATTGATAAAAATTTATTAAATTTAGAAAAAGTATTTAAAAATGATGAGATATTTTTAGATATGCATATAAATGAAAAAGAAAAAAATAATTTTGATTTTTTTTTAAACGATATAGAAGGTATAAATAACATAAATTATTTAGAGGAATGGGTAAATATAGATGTATCCAATATATATAATTTCATCTTATATGACAACAAATATTGTAATGATATAACAAGTGATAAGAAAGGACATTTGATTTTAAAATTAAAATATACAAATGAAAATAAAATAATAACTTCATATTTTAAAGTTAACTGTAGAAATGTAAAATGGGAAAATGAAAAAAAAGTATGGCATATACCATTATTTTACATATTTGAAATATCTAAGCTTACATTATTTTTAGGTGGAATGGTTAGTGATTTAGTTCTTTATTATTTATGTAAGCTTTTTAATCATTTTTCAAGTATTAAAAACGTGAATAACTTGAAAATGAATGAATTAAATAAGGAAGAAATAAGAAGCGATGATATTAACAACAAAAGGGATAATAGAAAAGATGACATACAAATAAAGGATAATATTAATAAGAAGAAAGAAATGAAGTGTAGTATTAAATTTAATGAAAATAAAATAGAGGAAAATAAAATGGAGGAAAATAATGAAATTAATTGTGAGAAGGATAAATTAAATAATAATATAATAAACGATAATCAAATTGATAACAATATTAACAACTTTGAAAATATAAAAAATAGTGAACTTTTGAATAATAATTATAATACGGATAAGATAGGTAATAACCAAAATAATAGTAACATAAAGAATAAATCTGATAATTCATTAAATAACAATTGTTACAATTTTGATATATTTGTTAAAGAAAACAAAATTGAATTTATTGAATATTTAAAAAAGGTAAAAATGTTTAAGATAGAACATATAATTATAAATAATATCATAAAAAGTGATTCTATGTTTATAAAAATTTTGCCGTATAATGAAGAAATTATAAAAAAAATTAAAGAAACCAATTTATTTCAATGGAATAAAACTGATAATATATGGATAATAAAAAAAACAAATTTTAAGAATTTTTATATGAATATTGTAAAATTCTTTGATTTTAAAATATGTTCTTGCTATGATTATTTTAAAATATCTAAGCTGAAATTGATTGAAAATGAAATAAATAAAAACAACATAATGATTAATAATACAATACTAAATACAGAAAACATAAAAAAGAAAAGGAAAAAAATCATAAATGAAATAAAAGAAAAAGAAAAAAGATTTAAGAGGACAACTAATTATGAGAGTACTGATTCTTCCTATTCAGATGAATTATCACATAATGTGGATTCCAGTTATTATGAAGGGAGAGAATTAGTGAATAAAATAAAATTGATAGGAGCAGCAAATAATTACTATAAAGATATAATATATAATAAGTTAAATAAGATAAAACATTTGAGACCCCCAAATTATACTTATGATCCACAAGGATTAATAACCAAAAATGGAGCAGGAACAAAAGGTATAGAAATTTATGATTTACCAAGTGATATTAATGAATGGAATAAAATAAGTTTTTGTATAGTTCCTAATGAAAAAATTAATGTAGATTTATATGATCCCAAAATATTATGTAGTTTAGTTAGTGATGTTTATTTACTTAAAGAGAGAGCAATAGATATTATTTTAAAAAAATATAAAAAATGGCCAGAATACAGTGATGTTTTTTGGAATACTATATGCTCAGAAAATGAGTTTATTGTTTGTAATAAAAATTTCAATACTAGACAAAAATTAGCACATGATAGATTGTTTAATAAACAATTTTTTTATATTTTTAACATTGAAAATGTTAAACAATCTAATTATTATGATCCCTTATTTTTATGTAAAACTCTAATTATTTTAGGAGAAGGAAAATTAGTAAAGGATCCATTAGAATCTGAATATATCATTATTTCTAATTCTAATGATCAAAATGCTATTTCTTTTTATAATTCTCTACAAGAAAAAAATAAAAAAAAAAAACTCCCATTATTTGTAACTCCTAGTTTTATATATGATTGCATTTTAAATTATTCTATTTCCTATCCATCCAAAAATAAAAACCATTTTTCATTTTCATAATATACAAAATGAAACATGTAAATATAAATATATATGTAGAATACAAAAAATAATTTAATTTTTTTCACATTTTTTTTTTTTTTTACTTTTTTTTTTGAGATGTACCTTATGATTTAATTCTCACAAACTAATTATATATATATATATATATGAATTACATTTTACAAAATAAATATTTTAAAATATATTATAGACATATTTAAATTTTTTATTTTTAAAATTCATAAAAATATAATCAAGAATTCTCTAAATTTTAGACTTCTTTTCTTAAAAATAAATAATATAATGTTTTACTCTAAAAATTAAAAGAAATTTTTATGTTTTATCCTCTGAAATAATTATTCTAAAAAATATAAAATGTAAAAAAATAAAAAAAAATTCAAAATTATGATATTTTAAAAATTTTAATTTACATAAAAGAAATTACTAAAAAAAAAAAATCTTGGTAATATTAAATAATAAAACATTATGTAAAAAAGACAAAAAAATATATATTAAAATATGATAAATAAAAATAAATAATATAAAAGTAAGAAAAAATTAAGACATCTTATTAATATAATTTAAAATTACATTACAACAATTTATTTCATCATCATAATTAAAGGATGAAAGTTTAATCAAATAATTATTTTTTTCTATATGTTTTAAATACAAAACGTTTTTATAAGAATCATTAGAAAAAACCATTTCTTCAAGAAATGTAATGTTATTTATTTTAGAGCATTTCATATTTATTTCATTTTTCAAATTATTAATTATATTTGACTTATTCTTTTCCAAATATTCATAACCTTTTTTTCTTTCTTTTTTTTTTTCATTGTAATTATTATCATATGATATTATTTCTTTAATTCTAATTTTAGTGTTTTTTGTATTATCACATATTTTTTCAAGATCAGTTTTTGTTTCCTCTCCATTTGTTTTAACACAATTTTTATTTTCATTTACATATGTTGATCCTATAATATTTTCTTTCATACCAGATGAATCATTTTCAATATTTAAATTAAATAATTTGCATTTATCAACTTTATTTTGATTTTTTAAAATCATGTAAACTTCTCTAGAAGCATAAGCATCAAGTGCGGCATAAAGAATTTGCTCCTCTATTAGATTATCACTTAACCAGTTTGATAACCTAAAATTTTTGTCAAGAAACTTTTTTAAATATATTTTTACTAAAGATTGCAAAGAAGGTGGATAAATAAAATTTTCTATAGAATAATTATATAGGTCAAAAACATTTTTTATTTCAATGTTGTTTGATAGAAACATATCCTTGTCATTTTTAATATCATGACAAACTTTTATTATTTTATCATTTTCAAGTATTTCTTTAACAGATTGAGGTATTTTTCCTTTTAATTTATTAATATTAAAAACAAAGCAAATATCGTTAGAACTTAATTGAATTAAGCATAACTTTTTATTTTCCTCATATGTATTTTCACTATTTTTTTTTTTTTTAAAGATATTTATTTTATTGATGTTCTTTTTATTTTTGTATTTATTAATTAAATTATTTTGATATTTTTTTTCTAATAATTTATTAGTTGTTTTTATATTGTTTAAAGTGTTTATCTCAGATATATTATTAATTAATGAATTAGTTTTTTCAAAATTTTTCAAAAACTTTTTATTAGAATTATTTATATCAATAACAAATTCAGTATCAAATCCAACAATATCAGTTTTCAAATATTTTATGATACTTTTTTCATATTTCGTAACATTTTCTTGGTTAACATAAATTACAATTCCTGTAAATTTCAAAGGATTAAAATAATCATTAATTTTATTGGAGTAATAAGGTTTTGAGCATTTATAAAATTTTTTTAAACTACTGAACATTTTTTTTAAACATAGAATTTCTGCATTTTAATGTAAAACAATTAATACAAATTAAAAGTCAAAACTATATATAAAAGTGTTGATTCATAAAAACATGAATACAAACATACATATAAAAATCACATCATTCAAAAAAATTATATTCAATAAAAAAAAAAAAAGTTAAATATCTACATAACTATAAATATTTAAAATATATAAATATAAATGCTCAAAAAATAACTTGTTTTCACAAAAATAAAATAGAGAAAAAAACAAAAAAAAAAAAAAAAAAATATTCTGCATATATTTATGCACATACATAAAAAAAAAATTTTTTTTTTTTCTCTTTATAAAAAATATGGCTATTTAATATTATATAGATAACAGAAAAAAAAAAAAAAAAAAAAAA
>NW_021628221.1:344254-355168 GCF_900005855.1 Plasmodium gallinaceum | reverse complement strand
AAATAAAAAAAAAAAAAAAAAAAAAAGTAAAGACATAATCAAATTTTTTTTTTGAGATTTTTTTTTTTTATATTCATTCATATATATGAATTGCCAATTTAAAATTTTTTTTTAATTATTAAGTTATGAATGATTCAAATAATTTGTTTGTGAATAAAAATTATATATATAATAAACAAATTATGTCTTCTGAAAATAATTATTTTTATAATATGAATTTAAGTATTCATAAAATTTTTAATTCTCGTTACAGTGTTCCATCAAAAATTAATGATGACGAGAAACCAATAATTAAAAAAAGAAGATGCACTTTATCATACATGTACGAAAAAGATTTACCTCATAAAAATAGCCATGATTACTTAAATTACAACTTTAATAACTCTATCACGAAAAGAAAAAAGTATTCACC
This sequence comes from Plasmodium gallinaceum, assembly GCF_900005855.1. Classification (NCBI taxonomy): domain Eukaryota; phylum Apicomplexa; class Aconoidasida; order Haemosporida; family Plasmodiidae; genus Plasmodium; species Plasmodium gallinaceum. The sequence goes on along the minus strand of NW_021628221.1, from coordinate 354,756 downwards.
CAATCTTTTACTATATAGTAAATTTTCTCCCTTAAAAATCAGAAGAGAACTTAGAAATAGTGTTGATGAAAGTATAAAAAAAAGTGTTGCATTAAGATCTTTTGTAAACAAGAATATTAAAAATAAAAATAATAAAAATTATGAACATAATGATAAAAATTATTTAGATAAAAGTAAAGCATACTATCTCAATAAATATCATGAAGGAAATGGTTCAAATTATCTTAATGATTTAAATAATTTAAAACTTCATTTGAATAAAAATTTAAATGAAACATATATAATGAGTAATACAACACAAAGTGATAATTATTTTAGAAATAAAAACAGAAATAGAGATAGTTTAAATACCCATAGAGATACTGCTCCTATTTACGTGAATTCTGAATCCACTATTTCTAGTTTTAACTTTGAACGTGAAAATGAAAATAAGATTCCTAAAATAAATATTGATAAAAGTGCGTTTGCTGGATCATATCCAAATATGCTCAAAGAAAAATATTCATATATATCAAATATTTATGAACAAAATAGAAAGGAAAATTCTAAAACAGAAGAAAATATTGAAAATATTGAAAAAATCATAGAATGCCCTTTAAAAAGAAGACACAGTACTGAATTTGCAAAAGAGTATGAAAAATATAATTACTCAGATTCTCATTATTTAAATAAAAGATTTAAGGATAATGATAAAATTTATAAAAATAAAATTCGTAGACATAGCGATACAACTAAGTACAACTCATGGAATGAACTTTATTTGAGTGATATTAGACATGATGCTAATAGAAATATTTTTGATTCTTCATTGTTACATGAGTGTAATAAGAACAACTTAGAAAAATCAAAAGATGAAAAACTTCTGAATAAAAAGTGTGAAGAAAATGATTCAGATAATCCTTTATTTCATACTTCTTTTTTTAAAAATACAGAAGAGTTTGACAATAATAATATAAAGCGTAAGGAAAAAATAGAACCTTTAGATTCTAATGATGAAGATGATTTTGTTCTTAAAAATGATGCGGAGTACGTTTTTAGTAAAAGATTTTTTAAAGATATTTACTCTAATATACGAAGAAAGGGTGAATTAAACTTTATTGATGAATTGTTAAAAGCAGATGAAGAATTTTATATTAGTACAAGCAAATTAAATAAAATAATTGAAAATGCGAAAAATAAAGAAATGAAATATCATTATATTGATAGAATGTTTTTATATAGGCATGCAAAAAATGTTATAGATGATTCTGATTATGAGAAGTATAAAAGTAAGTGTAGATCAGAATTTAAGTATCTCGATGTTCCATTTCCGAACTTAAGTGAAATTATGAATCTTCAACCTATAAGTAACTTAGATGAAATAGATGATACTGATGAGTTTTATGATGCTGAAGTGAAACTTCTTGAAAAATATTACTATAAATGTAATAAAGAAAAACAAGAAAATACCATTTTTGTAGATGAAAAAAACATTGCTGATACTAGTATCGTCTTAAAAAAAAGAAAATTGTCTATCACAGATAATGAATCGACAGAAGGTATATCCACCTTAGAAAAGAGAGACAAGTTAATATGCTTAATGAATAAAATGAAAAGAGAAAAAGATTCTTTCTTTGAAAATATTTTAGATGCTCCGGATTTCTCGAAATTACTTGAACCAGTATTTTCATTAAATGAAAGTTTTTTACTATCACATCAGTTGTTTAATGTACAATATGCTGCTCAACTAGGCCCTGTCGTTTATCTTATAAAAACTGAAGATGAAAATTACATATATAGGGCTATTGAAGTTAGTAGATTATTTGAAGAAAAAGTAAAATCAATTCTTGATAATCAAAAAATTAGTTCAGGTATTAAGGAAAGAAATGAATCTTATGAATGTTTTTCTAATGATAAATATCCATTTTTGCATGAATTAGATGTAAAATATTATCTTCGTATTCCTATGAGCACAGGATGGAATCATTTTGGATATTTAAAAAACCAAAATAATGTTCTTTTTTTTAGAAGACCTAAAAATCTTTAAAGAACAACGCAAAATATATATATATAGGCATATATATATTTTACTATTTGTTCAATACTTATTTAAAATAAATAATTTTATAATTGTAATTATTCAAATGTTAAAAATTAATTTATATATATATATATATATGAGTATGTATATTATTTATGTTTCACTTAACATTTATTTATTATTATAACAGAAGAAACATAAATTATAAATTTTTAATTGTGTTTTTCTTTTTTTTTTTTTTTTTATTAATATTAATTTATATATTTATATTCTTCTTCTTTTTTTTTTTTTTATTCATAAAAAATATACTTTCGTATATAGTTTAAAGTTTCACTTTTTTTTTTTTTTTTTTTTTTTTTAAATATATGAAAAAATAAAAAAAAATAAAAAAACATACATATATGTATATATATATATATATATATTTATAAGAATTTGTATTATATTATTGATAAATTTTTTAAATTGATTGCATAATTCATTTATAAAGAATACATATACGTATATTAAATATAAAGTTACAAACTGGCAATTTATTTGTATAATTTACTTATAATTATCCCAATTTTTTTAATTCTTATGTAGAAAAATTAAGAAACATTTTTTTTTATATACCATTTTGTTATTGTTGTATACATTTTATTTATTAAACAATAAGTAAAAAACGAAATTTAATATAGAAAAACACTAGAATATGTTTCAAATTGATAACTAAAATTTTTTAATGTTTCTAATATTTGCATCTTATTATTACTTATAGAGGCAATTTCTAAATTGGCAAAATTTGCAAAAAAAAAAAAAAAAATGTGCAAAAATATAAGTTTTATGAAATAAACATTTAGATATTTATATGAAGGTAATGATACAATTATATTATGTTTAAATTTTAAATTTATATAATAATCTCGAGGAATAATATTTAGTACTTTTTTATTGTGGTATTCCTATAAAAATTAAAATATTTTATTGAACATTTATAATATTTTTATTTTTTTTAAAATGTTAATTAAAATTAATAATAAAAATGTGTATTAGTTTGAAAAAAAAAATTAAGCCAAAAGAATATTATTTTAAAATAATATTTTACTTCATTTTTTATCAAAAAAAACAATTATATACAAAAATAAACTAAAACAATTAACGAAAAATAAAACATTTAAGATTTTAATAAAAAAAAAAAAAAAAAGAAAAAAAAAAAGGTAGACAATAGTAATAAATTAAAAAGGAAATTTTTCTTTAATTATTTCTTAAATTATTATATTAATTCCATATCTTTTTAAAAATTTTAAGAATATATAAAAAAAAAAAAAAAAAAGGAAAATTAAGAAATAAGAGTTATGAATGTTTTATTAGGTACATTTTTTAATTAAGGCAATGATATATTATACATAATTTTTTCCCATCATTGTAGACGAAAAAATGAATTATTAATATGAACTACTTGTTGATTATGTTTTTTTGTAATTATTTAAAAATACAATTTTATTGTTTCTATTTTTGTTATTCCTATTTAATTTGTAGTAATTACTTTTACTATTTATATTTTGATCAAAATTATTTTTATTGTAGCCATTATTATTGTTAGTTTTATCATATTCATGAGAATCATAATAATTCATGTTTTTATTATTATTTGAATGTAAGTTTTTTTGGGAACAAACAAAGAATTCATCATTTGATATAGAGTTATTTACATATGATTTGTTATCAAAAAAAAAATCATTATTTCTGTTTGTTAAATTGTCTTTATTACAGTTATCATGTGAATTATATATTATTTTATTATTATATGTATAATAATTATTAACAACATTTTTATTATAATTATTATTATCTTCTTCATTATATGTATCATCATTATTAATTTGATTATAATAATCATTATATTCTCTTTTTATATTAGAGGTAACATTAATATCTTCTTTTTTTGAAATATTACCATCTTTATTCTTTATAAAATTCTTTATATTAACACTAGAATAAAAATTATCGCTGTATATTCTGTTATTATTTTTTTTAATAATTTTTTTCGAATTATTTTTATGAAAATTTATATTATTATTAATTTTTTCATACGATAAATAATTTTTATTATTATTCTTTGTTTCTTGAAAGTTTAATTGACTATATGTTATATTACTTATCTCTGTATTATCCTTTTTCTTTACGTTATCATTTTTTAACACTTTTTTTATACCATCTTCTTTACCTTGATGACTAAATTTATCTAATTGATCAGTTTCTTTATTTAATAAATATTCTTCATTTACTGAATTAGAAACAAAATTTTTTTTTTTGTTCTTTGAACTTTTATCATTATTTGAAATATGCATAGAAGCGTCTTTATCTAAATTATTTTTTTTTTCATCCTTTTCACTTAATTCATTTTTATCTTTTTTATTAGTATAAACATCAAAATATACTTCTTTTTTAAGAATATAATCATTTGATTCCTCTTTTTTTTTTCTTTTTTTGACTTCTTTTTCTTTTTTTGTAAACATGCTTTTTTCATCCTTTTTTTTATTATTTTTATACTCTTCATTTTCTTGGTCTTTTTTTTTAAAATTAATTTGATTTTTCTCTATTGTTTTTTCATTTTTTATTAAATCATTTAGTAATTCATTTTTCTGTTTTTCCTTAATTTCATTTATTTCTTTTTCATTTTTATCAATATATTTTCCCTTTTTCTCCGAATCGCTTTTGAGATTTTCATTAGTATTATATTTCACCAGCATTAAATTAGTTTTGTCCTTTTTTATTATACTATCTCTTTCATTATATATTTTGTAAATTTCATCATCTATTTTTTCTTTTTCTTCACTATTATTTCCAAAGAGTAATTCATTTTCTGAATTTTTGTTATATATAATATTGCCATTTGTATACTTTTTATTTACTGTTTGCTTCTGCTCACTTGATGAAAAGTTAAAATTTATATTTTTTTGTTCGGAATTATTTTCATTATAATAAGACATATTATAATTACTCATATGGTTAAAATTATTATTTTTATTATACATTTGTTTATAATGGTAATTATTGTAATAATTTAAGTAATTATTCACATATAAATTTTTTCTTTTCTTTTTTTTATTGTTATTATTATTACAAAAACTTGTAATTTTTCCATCATTTAAATTACAACTACTCTCATTATACTTATTTTTCCTGCTATTACATAAATATTTTCTATTGTTATTACTTTCATTGTTACTCATTGAACTCATGTTAAAATAATTGCTATTCATATTTGTATTTTTATTTTTAAAAGTATCATTATAATTATTCTTTAAGTTACAATAATTATTATTATTATTATTATTATTATTATAGTTCCTATTAGATGTTATCTGATTTATATTGAAATTTGAAGCATTAATAATATTACCATTGACATAATTTATGTAATTATTGTTCCAATTGGCGTTTACATTTGGGCATATATTATCAATGTTGTCATACTGATTATAATAATTATTACTCTTCCATTTATATAAATCATTATTGTTATTAATAGGATAATTTGATTTTTGGGCTTTATTCTTATTAGTGTCATTATAATGAATATTTACATTCATAAAATCCCGATTATCTTGATCAACCATATAAAAATTATTATTAGGATAATTTCTACTAAAATAAGACATATTTTTGCATAAATTTTTATCATTACCATTGTGAATTATATTTTTCTCATAATTGTTGCCGTATTTTTTGTACAATACACTGCTTTCATTATATAAATAATTTCGTGTTTCTAATTTCAAATTATCGTTATCTGATATATTATTTATATTATGTTTGTTATCGTTATTCTCCGTTCCATTATCTAATGATTTATTATAATTATCATTATAGTCACAATTTTTGTAATTGTTATGTTTGCATTTATTCTTATTTATATTGTCAATAAAACAACTATAGCTATTACAGTTATCAACATTAATTAGACACTTATTTGCTTTCAATATATTCGAATCATCTCTTATTTTATAATACAATTTATCGAAAGTGGCATTAGATTGCTTTTGTGCACATAAGTTAATTTTTCTATTGAAAATATTTGTAGGATAAAATGTTTCCTTAAATATGCAAAGAAAAGTGTTCTTTGCTTTCATACTATAGTCACTATCAGCATAATGTGTTGAATCATTATCATGAGAATTATAACAAAACATATTAATATCATCAATTATCTTCTTTAATTTTGCATTCTTATTTAAATAAAAAGTGCTATCATTACATGATAAAATATTATCATTGTTTTTCTCATAATTACAATTTTTTTCTAATATATTTTCCTTGTTACTTAATATATATATATTCTCTTCATTATCGCTGCTTTCATTAATATATGAATTTTTCTTAATTTTATTCTCATTAATTAAGTATGTGTGGGTGCTTTTATCACAATAATACTTGTTTTTCGTATTTACGTAAAGAGATTTATTTGAATTATCAGCATAATAATCTGGTAAATCTTCTTCATAGTTAATTAATATTTTTTTTAGTATTTTTCGAAAACCTTCTATATTAATGGACTGTTCGAACTTCATCATATGTGGTTTAATCATGGATATTTCAAGATTTTTAAAATTTTTTTTTTTATAATGCATATTTTCTGATCTACATCTAAAACGGTTTTGTATTAATTTTTGATCATTATTTTTTTCTTTTTTATCATCAAGAAGTATAAAATTTCTCGATTCTCTATTGTCTATTAGATATTTATCCTTTTCATGAAAATTAATTTTAAGTGCTTTTATATTTTTGTTCCTTTCTTCATTATATAGATTAGACTCACTTTTGAAGTTCTCATTTGAACTTACGTTTTTACTGTATTTAGTTTTAGAACAATTAGGTGTTAACATTGGAGAATATTTATCATAATTATAATTTCCTTTATGACAAACTAACTCCTCTTTATAACTGTTAATTGTGCTGTTTGAAATATATGTTATATTTTTGTTATTATTATCAGAACTTTTTACTAATTCACAATGAATAGTCTCTTTTTTTAGGTCAGGTATTAATTTATTTGTTGAACTTGTAGAGACAGGAACTTGAATATCTGCATTATTTATATCATACATATGGCATAAAAAAGTTTCATTATTTTGTTTGTTTGCATTGTTTTCATTGCATTCTAAGTTGTTACCTATTTCCCTTTTATTTTTAAATGAATTAATTTTAAGATTTTCAATTTCTTGTTTATTTTTTACCTGATATTTAATGTCCATCTTATTAGAATAGGAAACTTCATCATTATTTCTATATGCATATTTTTTATTTGCATTAAGATTGTAAGAATCATTAAAAAAATTATTTGTTCCATAATATGAATTGTTTCTCGTATGATTTTCGCTTAAATTATTACTATTATCAAAATTATTATCTTTCATAAAAGTGTTTTCTATATCACAAGTACTGTTATAATCCTTTGATATATTTTTTTTTATATTTGCTTTTTCATTGTAATTTTTAAAATTACCATAAAGTTTTATACTTTCATAATTTTTTAAATTTTCACAATGTAAATTTTTATCATACTGTATATTATCATTATAATTTTTCGTATTGCAATTTTTTATTTTATCACTATTTAATGTAACTTCATAGTTTTCTACATTAACATCACTCTTTTTATTACAATTGTTTTTTGTTTTTTCCATATTTTTTATTTCTTTTATATTGTACTTTCTTCTTTGTTCTTCAATTTCATTTAAATTATCGTTTGCATTTTGTTTAATTCTATAATCCCTATATTTATTGCTATCTTTGAAATCATCATTCATATTATTATGAGTAAAAATATTTTTTTTGGAATATTTGTAATTTGAGTTTTGCAGATTATTATAATATCCATTAAACATTTCTTTCTTAGTATTATTGTTTTTTTCATATGTGTATAATAAATAATTTCCATAAAGTTGCTTATTTTCTTCATTAGTATGAACAAAATTTTGATAATTAGTTATAAAGTTTATATTTTTGTATGTATTTATATTATTAAACTTTTCGTCTTTCATATTACTATAATTATTATTATTCCTAATAAATTTACGATTATTAATTTTAGAGTAGTTATCTATTTTTTTATTATGAGTATCATTATTTTTATCACCATTTTTATTACTATCTAACTGTTCACTAAAATTTTCTTTAGTGACATTTCTATTTTCATTATCAACGCTTCTTTCTATATTTTTTCTATTGCTTTTGTATATGAAAGTGTGAACGTATCTTTTATTTATATAATTATCATTTTTTTTTATTTCCTTATTATTAGTATTTTTATCATTATTACTAGGATTACACATATCATGATTATTTGTAATATCACATTCATTATTATTATTATTATTATTATAATTCTTATTATTTTCATTGTTATTCTTATTGTCATTATTATTACTATTATTATTTGTAGTATTATTATTATTATTATTATTCTTATTATTTTCATTGCCATTATTATTATTATTATTAGTAGTAGTAGTAGTAGTAGTATTCTTATTACTATTTTCTTTGTTATTCACATTGTAATTATTATTACTATTATTATTAGTAGTAGTATTATTATTATTATTAGTAGTAGTAGTAGTAGTAATAATAGTAGCAGTAGTATTATTATTATTTTCATTGTTATTCTTATTGTCGTTATTAATAGCATTATTATTATTATTATTAATATTATTTGTAGTAGAAGTATTATTATTATTATTTTCATTGTTATTCTTATTGTCATTATTATTAGTATTACTATTATTAGTATTATTATTATTATTATTAATATTATTTGTAGTAGAAGTATTATTATTATTATTTTCATTGTTATTCTTATTGTCATTATTATTAGTATTACTATTATTAGTATTACTATTATTAGTATTATTATTATTATTATTATTCTTATTCTTATTCTTCTTCTTATTATTATTATTCTTATTATTTTCATTGTAATTCTTATTGTCATTATTATTATTTCTATTATTATTATTATTATTATTATTATTATTATTATTATTATTATTAGTGGTAGTAGTAGTAGTAGTATTATTATTTTCATTGTTATTTTTATTGCCATTATTATTAGTATTACTATTACTATTATTATTAGTATTATTATTATTATTCTTATCATTATTACTATTATTATTATTATTATTAGTAGTAGTAGTAGTAGTAGTGTCACTGTTACTATTATCAACCCCAACATAAGTAACATGATTATTATCTTCATTATTAATATTACTATTATTGTCATTGTTACTAGTGTTTTTATTATTTGTGCTTGCGTTACGTACTATATTTTTTTTTTTTCCGTGATAAATATTTTCATTTTTAATTTTATTATCATATAAGTTTATATTAACATAATTGTTATAATTATGATGATAGTTACTGACATCATAATTATTTTTATAATGGAAATTATTATTTTCCCTATGATTATTGTTATTATAGCTGTAGTAACTAAGGTTAAAATAATTAGAGTTTCTATCATTCATTGAATTGTTAAAATAGTTTGGATTATTTTTATAGTTGTTATAATTGCGAAAGCGGTTTTTCTTCTTATGTTTTGTTGGAAAAATGTCTTGATTGTCATTTGACAACATATCATCCTGTAAATAACTATAACTTTTGTTATGTTTTGATGTTATTGATTTCACAGATAATTTTTTATTGTTTCTACTAATTGTTTTTTTTAAATTTTGATCTTCGTTATCATTTCTGTTTACACTATTATTTGTTATTATTTCATTGTTGATATGCTCTTTAACATTGTGTATTTCACTAATCATTGTATTACTTCGAATTTTTTTTGATGATTCAATATGTTCTTTTGAATTAAAATCCTTTTCAACTGTTTTTAATGCAATATAATTGCTAGAACCATTATAATTATTATTTTTATTATTTTTTCTATTGCATTTTGTATAATCCCCATTATAGCAATTATTATTTTTGAAATTGTTAGCTTTCCCTACATTCTCATGATTATTTTCATTATGATACATTTTATAATATTTATCATTGACGTTATGATTATTATCGATTTTATTTTGATTGTAAGTTCTATGACTTGTAAAATTATATGAATAATTATTGTAGTTTGAATTATCAATTAGATTAGTTTCATTTCCCCTTAGTAAGGATTTACAGTTATTATTAATACTTTTATGATTATCTGCTTCCTTTATATTTATGCAATTGTCTGCATTTTGAATATTACTTTTGATATATGATTCTTCTTTATTTTTAATATGCTTAATTTCTTTTGGTTTAACAGTATCCATAATTTTTAATTTGATTTTAAAAACATACAAAGTGTAAAAATAGAATAGTTATATACAAATAAAACAAATTTACAACACATATTACCTTTGTAAATTTTTTTATGAAAATATATAAGTTTTAAATGTAGATGGAAAATATAAGTAAATAACAATTTTAAGTAGAATTTTTTTTTTTTTTTTTT
>NW_021628221.1:340066-343254 GCF_900005855.1 Plasmodium gallinaceum | reverse complement strand
AAAAAAAATTTTTTTTTTTTTTTTTTTTTTTTTTTTTTTTTTTTTTCGTTAATGCCTGCAAAAATTTTTCAGTTTTATTTTTAATGCAAATATGTGTATGCATAAATATATGTATTTATACATAATTTCTTAGGTGAAAAAATAGTTTATCTAATTATCAATTTAAATATTTAATTACTCTATATAACAATTCTTTTTTTTTATTTTTAATTATTTCTTTAAAATTTAAAGAAAAATATATTTTAAATTCAAATAAATTCTGCAAAAAAAAAAAAAATATATAAATATATATATATTACACTAAGCATATATTAAAAAAAAAATAATATAATAAATACTTAAAAATATAAAAAAATATAACAAAATATATTTAGGAAATATGGATATACATAATGTATCATATTTTTTTTTGTGTATATTTTTTAGTCATTTTTAGTAAGTGCCAATCTTTCTACAAATGTTCCTACTTTTCGTGGACATGGTACAAAAAAATTATATATATATAAATATAATAAATATAATAAATATAAGAATTAAATAAAAACTTTGCAATTAATTTTTTATTAAATGCTTATTTTTCTTTTTCTATTATTTTACACATATATGTGTGTACTAAAGTAAACATTTTTATACATAATTCAAATATGGAAAATAGATTTAGTACATCTAATTATAGAAAAAAAAGATGTATTAATAAAATATATATATATATATATATCATAACATGCATAAACATAAATATAGAAAAAAAAAACGGAAAATGAAATATTTTTGACATATTCAAAAATGATAAAAAAAAAATTGACAAATTTTTTTATAAGGTTAACTTAATATGGAAATCTTATTGTATGTATATAAAAACGGCAAAAAAAAAAGAGAAATAAATGAAAATTTTCTTTATCAAATAAGCAATATTTTGCAAATAATTTATTATTATTTTATTGTATCATCTTTTTTCTTTCATATTTTCATGTATTCCTCATTTTTTTATAATATTCAATGTAACAATTTAGCTACGGAATCCAAAAAAAATACATAATTTATAAGTTAAAAAAACATATTATTAAATATAACAAGTAAAATTTAATTATATTTAAAAAAAAAAAAAATAATAATATATATAATATAAGATACATTAATTTAAAATAATGAGTGTAACAGTTTTGCAAAATTCGATTTTTCGATAATACAAAATACCAAAAAAAAGAGCAAAATAAAATCTAAGAATTATTCATATGCAAGCACAAAATATTTCTATTAAGAGAAATAAATAATATTGTGTATATGAATTAAAATACATGAATCAGTTAAATATCCATGATTATTGTATTTTTAGTAACATTGTAGAATATTCTTTAATGTTATATATTTTTAAGTGAAAACATAAATATTTATCAATACCTGAAGTCTTAAAAATAAACCTGTATGAGATTCGTATAAAAAAATTTTTAGAGAATCTAATATTTCAATGAAATAAACTTAAGTTCATTTATTTACATAACTTAAATGACAAATTCAAATTTTCTTAAAGTAAAATTATACTTTTTATTTTTTTTCTTAATAGGAATTTACACTTTTTCTGAATGTTCAGATTTTTGTTCAGAATTTATTCATAAATATATTGATAAAGCTAATACTTTATATGATATGTAAATATATTTACATAAAATTTTGTTAATATTCCTCAATCAAATTTCTCCAACATTAAAAACTTTATTTTTATCCACATGAAAAGCCAGCATATTTTTGAACTTAATAAATTTCCTTCATCATTTTAATAATATTTTATTTCATATAATTTTTTAAAACATGCAAATATAAATTATACATTATATATTATATATATATATATATATGCATATTTTTTTTTTTTTTTTGTTTTGTATTAAACTCTAAGTCCATCTATTCCACATTTCCATAAATTATTTTAATGAGTTTTCCATTTTCCAAATATTCAATATAAATATATTAATCTTTTTATGTCTTACAACTTTATTCTCCTTAATTTTATTTAAAATTTTAAGTTTGAAATTATCTTGTTCAAAATTTAATTTTAAACATATTTTGTTAAAATAAAATTTTTTTAATGTTATAAATTTATTTTATAAAATTTAAAAATTTAAAAAGTGTACAACTTATGTTCATTAACATTATTTTTTATATTTTTATATCTACGCTAATTCATAGATGAAAAGATAAATATAAATAAAATATTAACACAATGGTATATAGACTTTTTCACTCCTTTTAAAGATTATTGAAGAATATAAATTTCTTATTTGTAATTTATTTAGGTACTTCTCATATAATATACTTTAAATAAAAAATGATAATTCATGATTGAATATAAATAAAAAAAATTTTATTAATCATTTTCAACAAAAAATTTAGATAAAACCTTATTTATTTTATAAAGACAAATGATAAAATGTTCGAAAATAACATAAAATGATGCTTATTTCATATTCATGTAAATACATTTTAAGTTGTACATATAAAACTAAATAAAAGATTATTCTACTAAAGTGCAAATTTCTAGAAATACATAAATTTTTCAAAAAAAGCTTAAAATTTACAAGATAATACTATTAATGAAATAAAAACAAATAGCAATAATTATTTGCATTCTACCATTTTAAAATTTATGCTTATCATTTTATTAAAAAATTTAAAAAAAATATTTTGTATAAAATTATATTCGGTAAAAATTAAAATTTTTGAACTTCAAAAAAAAACAAAAAAAAAAAACCCTAAATAATTAATCTATTAGTAAAACAGAAGACTCCTTTGTATTGTAATTAATTTTTTTTATGAGCATCAATTAAAAAATGTATACCACCATTTGTTTATTAAAGAAGTCACAAGAAATATGTTGAATTTAAATTGGATTCTGTTTTTATGAACATTTTCTTTATATTATTTATATTAAAAAACACTAAATTATAGGGGTAATTTAAATTATATCAGGAGGTTTATGAACTAAGAGTTATTTTTTTACATGAAAGAAAGGATTTTAAGAATATAATTTTAAAAAAAATGGCAATGTATTTTTAAATAGGGTATAAACATTATAATAAAAAAACAAATAAAATATATAAAAGAGATATAAAAAATAAATTTAAAATATATTTAAAAAAAAAAAAAAAAAAAAAAAAAAAAAAAAAAAAAAAAAAAAAAAAAAAAAAAAA
>NW_021628221.1:286582-339066 GCF_900005855.1 Plasmodium gallinaceum | reverse complement strand
TAAAAAAAAAAAAAAAAAAAATGTAACAATGAATTTGTGGCACATTATTTTATATAATGTTTNTGCAACAAGTTGATATCTTTTTTGTCACAAATTTTACGTGTATTTATATATAGAGAGAGATATTAAGAGAAAGATAAAAAAAAAAAACGTTTATATTTTATATGTTTTAATATTTCTTTTTATTAAAAACTTTTCATTAAAAAAATTATATAATGTTTTATATTTTACAATTTATTTTAAAAAAAATAAAAATTTTTTTGTAGTGAAAAAAGAAAGGATTTAGAGGAACTTTTAGATCTAAAAAAATATTATAATGAAATATGTGAAAAAATTGTAGATAAATATAAAGATGTTGTAAATCGTTTTGAGTATGATAAAGATATAGTTAGGTATATCAAAACCAATAAAATAAATGATGAAATAGAAAGCGAAGATTGGTTATATTTTTATGAATTATTAAAAGATCGTAAAATATTAGAAAGGTGCATTGATATGAATAATAATAAAGAGTTAATATTATTTAATAGCTTTCATTTAGACGAAGAAGCAAGTTTTATAAGTTGTTTAAATTATTACATTAAAGTAAATAGATATAATAATGTGAATCATAACTGGATGGGAATGAGTGAAAATCCATTTAGCGAGTATGTAAGTAATAATGAAATTTCTTTTTATTATCATAACAATTTCAAAAACAAAGATGATGATAAAAAATTTTCTTCTTATATAAATATACCCTCAAATATAGAAGAAAAGAAAAATATAGATTCTACATTAGAACATAAAAAATTCTCTCCCTTGTATTATTTATTATATATACAAGATAATGATAAATGGATATCAGGAATAAATAATTCAGGTAATATCCTTCATTTGAAAAATATTGACTATATATGGAACAAAACAGTAAGAGAAAATAATAAAATAAAACTATTTCATTTGATAACTTCAAATAGTGTAAAAATGGATAATATATATTATAAATTAAAAAAAAGAGATGAAGAATTAACAGCTGAAAATATAGATATTGATAAAATCTTATGCGTTAGTCAATTGGTATGCGCTTTAGGTATGTTAGATATTGGAGGATTTTATATTATGAAAGTGAAATTATCTTTTGATAATTTTCTCTTGTCTGTTTTTTCTATTTTATCTATTTGTTTTAAAAAAATAGAAGTGTATAGACCTTCTTGTTGCTATTTAAGGGATGTAGTATTTTTAATAGGTATCAATTTTAATGGTATTACATCTATATTTCTCTCTAGTTTAAATAATTGGGTTCAATCAGCACAGAAAGAATTAATATATTTTTCTGATACTAAAAATAAAGATGACAAAAATGAAAATGGTGAGATGACTAAAACAAAAAATTATTTAAATAGCAATATAATACCAAGAAAATGGATAAAAAATACTTTTTTCCAAGAATATAAAAATTGCATCAAGCATTTTATTGATTATCTAATTTATTACTTAAAAAAATGTATAAATGTCTCTAATATTAATTTAATTAAAAAAAATATTGAAAACACAAAAAATACCTATGTTTCAAAATTTTTTGAAGAAAACAAAATAGTAGATATTAAAAAAAAAGATAAATTACTACATAAATTAGTTAATATATATGAAGATAAGGAATTATTACATAAATATGTTCATACAGATAATGAAAATGATTTATTAAGTAAAAAAGAGTGGGGAAATTATTCCGAAAATTTAGATTCCTGCTATACAAGTGACGAAGCTATATATAGTAATAAAAAAATATCTAAAATAAAAAATATGCCATTTCATATTGAGAAAAGGGAAGCATATTTTGAAAACATTTACAGCAAAAATTTAGATTGCAATAATAATATAAAAAGATACAGTAAGAGAATTGCAAGTCTTCTAAAAAAAATAAAATACAAAAATAATAAAGAAAATATGGGAGAGAAGGAATTGTTTCAATTAGATAAAGAAATATTAAAGAAAAGAATATTTTTTATGGAGAAAAGTTTTCTTTTAAAACAAGAAAATGAATTTCAATTTTTATTACAAAAACAAGCATATATAAATAATAGAAATTGGTTTAGGACATATTTACAAAATGATATATCAAATTTTGAGAAACCTTTTTATTTAAAGAAAACTATTTTTAAAGATATTTTAAAATGCAGATATTACTTATATTATAATAATTATCATATGCATATAAATAGTTTAAGGCAAATATTAAAACAGTATGAACCACTGAATATTACATATGTAAATTATGAATTAGAATGTAGTGTTATTGATTGTCTTTTTATTTTAAAAAATTGTGCCAATTGTGATATTTTTAAAGATTCGAAAGTTTTAGAAAACTTCTTAGTCATAAGTACAGAAATCAGTGTATATAATTTTTTTTCGAAATTTCAAGATGGTCATTATGTTTTACTAGAAAATGGAAACGCAAATAATATTGCAGATGAATATGGTAACTAAGATATATAAATAAATATACATAAATATAAATATATATATGTGTATATATGACTGAAAAATAGTATATATATTTGATACCTGTTAAAATATATAAAAATAATTAATTATAAAATAGTTATTTATTTTTATTTTATTTTTTAGAATTAGACGAATATAAAAAAAGTAATGTTTCTTTTATAAGCGTTGAAAAAATGTATGAAACTAGAAAGCCATATAAAGTTTTCAGTGAATTATTAATAAATAAATTAAAAAAAAAAAATGTTTGTTCCCTTATATATATAGACTTAAACTCAATTTTTCCTAATTTTGTACACGTAGTTCAAAAAGAATTAAAAATAAAAAATTATTTTGTTTCCAGTTTAATTATAGCTTTTAACTATTTAATGAAAAACGGAAATATGATTTTGCGTTTAAGTAGCGCACTTACATTTTTTACAGCTGGTTTAATTTATATATTATTTTGCTCTTTTGAAAAAATTGAATTTTTCTTACCTCCTTCATGTGATGACATAAATTTAGATTTTTATATTTATTGTTATAATTTCAATGAAAATTATGTTTATCGTCATTACATCCAATATATATGGGATGCAATAATATGCAATCAATATATGGATGAAAAGATTTTTAATAAAGAAGATAATAGAAAAGTAGAAATGAAAGAAAGAAAGAGAAAATGTGATATTTATTTTTCTACACCCATAAATTTTATTATGAATAAATATTTTGTATTGCTTTTAAAAAAATTTAATTCTTTTTATTTTAAGCATCATATAAATATATGCTTGAGTTTTGCGAAAGAGCCAAAATACTTTTATCATAATAAATCATTAATAAAATGCTTACTAACTCATTTTTTTAAAGCTTATGTTATTCAAAATAAAGGATTTAGTAAGTTATATAAATCCATAAATATTAATTGTGATGAATTTGATGAAAAAAAAGATGAAACTGAAGATGATGAAATAGAAGACAGTGATGAAGATGAAAAAGATGAAAAAAGTGAAGATGAAAAAGAGTTAAATGAAGAGGAAAATATTCTTAAAAATTCATCTAGTGACTCAAATTATTCTATTATATATGATTACAAAAATGTTCCAAGTGAAATATCTATATCAGAAACTGTTTGGGAAAGTTCTTAATTAAAAAAAAAAAAAAAAAAAACTGTTTCTATTATTTTAACTTAAATTTTTTTTTTTTTTTTAAATATTTTCAATAAATTTTAATATATCGTTAATTTTTAAATAATTTATATTCCCTTTTTTTTTAATCATTTTGTTCTTTTTCACATTTAAAATTATTTTTTTTTTTTAATTTTTTGTTATTCTTATTAATTTAATTTTAAAAGAAGATTAAACTCTATATTTAATTTTGCAAAAGAAAAATAAGAAAATTAATATATTGTATTTTAATAAAAATTGAATATAAAAAGTAATTTTAATTTAAGTACGAACTCTTTTATAGGAGTGGTAAAAAAGAAAAGTGAAATTAAAAATGTTATGATTCTCAATTCATATAACTATGTTTATATTTATATAACTTTAGGTTTTTTCAAAAAAAAAAAAAAAAAAAATAAACATCAAAATTTTTTTTTAATTTAAACTTTTTTCCTATTATGTATATATATTACATAAATTTTTTTTTAATTTTTTTAAATTATCTTTTATTTTTCTTTTATATTAAATATAAACTTTTTCTGTTAATTTTCATTTTCAATGAATTTATGTATTTTTTTTTTTTTTTTTTTTTTTTTTTTTGTTTAATTTATATTCTTTTTTTCATGTTGAATTTTAATTTTCATAATTACTTTTTGCACTTTAATAATTATTATATATTTCTACTTTTTGTATTCTATTTCTTTTTTCATAATTTTTTTTTATTCAAATTTATATACATTAATGGCAATAAGTTTATGTAAGATATTACGAAGAAATAATAAAAGAGTTCACTATGAAAAAGGGAAATATATAATTCCTAAATTAGATACTACATTAGACACTAAATTCGATGAATCAGGAGAAGAAAACATATTTGATCCACCATTAAAAGCAAAAGATGACTTGCCTTTATATATGCAACCATCAGAAAATAACAAAAGTTGGTCAGAAGAATGGAGAGACAAAGGATTAAAAAAAGAAGAGAACAAAAAGCATAATTTTCTATCTTCAGATAATTATGCATATAATGTTCCATATAACTATAAGATAGTTATTCCTACCAAAAAAAATGTAAAGGATGATAAAAACATAAAAGAAGAATACAGTCGAGATGTTAGTGATACTTTATCCTACACTGATTTCTGTGGGTTTAGAAATCCTTCATTATCTACATTTGATAATTACAGATACTGGCAAGATAGTGGTTTTAAAAAATTTTTGAATCGTATTTTTCCAATTAAAATTCCAGAACATAAAAAAGTTGATCCTTTATTAAGAGAATATATATATTTTTTGCATTCATTTGATCCCTATAGATTTACATTTAAAAAATTAAGTGGAAGATATTTTTTTCCGGAAAGCACAATCAAGTTAATTTATAAAGAAGAAAGTGTTAAGAGATTTTTAGCTGAAAATCAATTATGTGACGAAAAAACAAAAAGAATTACTAAAAAAGAAGCCATATTGAAAATTAAAGAATTAATATATTCCAAAAAAATAGGATATAAAGAAATTGGTGATTATGAAAATATAAAAAATGAAGATGATGAATTTGTTGGTTATAAAAATACATTTGATCAAATAAATAGACAAGTTATTCAAGTAGAATCTATCTCTTCTTTTCCTTTACCTGATAGAAGAGATCCTGTACCAAAAAGAGTAGATATTGATATGCCAGTTTTTAATTCAGCAAATGTAAAAATTATGAATTGGATAAATCCAAATGATAAAGTTATATTTTAACAAATATGGATATTCATTTTATGAAAAATTTTTAATTTGTTTAATTTATTATTATAATTATTTTTTTTATTTTCTTCAGTATAAATTTGATTATTTTGCTATTTTAAAACTAAAAAAAGCATTATATCTTATTACCCCTTTTACCTATTCATTTTATGAAATTAGATAAATAGACAAGTTGAACAATATTTATTTTATACACATATATACATTTATATATATTTTAAAATATAACTTTACCATTTTGATCTTTATATATTAAAATATTATATATATATATATAATATTTTTTTTTTTTATTTTTTTTTTATTTTATTTTATTTTATTTTATTTTTTTTTTTTTTTGTATACCCTCTTTTTTTATATTTGCACATTTAATAATTATTAGATATATATTGTAATATTATCCCAAAATATTTTTGAAAAAAAACTATAACATTTGTTTTAATTTGTAAAATGTTGAATTTCATTCTATAAAAACATTTTTTATTTTATCTTATTTAAATAAGAAATATGAAAAATATGTCTTTTATACTTAAATTGCATAAGTTACAAAAAGAAAATTTTTTAGGAAATGTTTAACAAACGAATATAATTTTTTTAAAATGTTGCATAATTTCAGAAAATTATTATAATAAAATAAATATAAATTAAATCTAATAATTTAGTAAAAATAAACAAATAAATGTATATTTATTATTTTTTTTAATTTCTAAGATTAATAATTTTATTTTTTCCACTTTTTTTTTTTAATGTTAATCTTTGTTAATCTAAACAAAATTTGCTATTTTATTAAAAAAAAATGAAGTTATTTGTAGTCACTTTTTTTTATTTTATTATTCTTAACACATTATATGCAAAGGATGGTATTTATATTAGTAATAAAAGAGAAGCATTTAGAAATAAATTTAAGAAAAAGAGTAGTTTACATATATTAAATAATGATTCGGAAAAAAATTTTTTGCAAGTTAAATCAGAAAATATATATGATCCATCGATTGTTTATAGAGGTCTAACTAAACAAAATTAATAAAAATTTACTTTTATTGTTCATATTTTTATTTCATAGTATTATATATTTTGAAATGAATAAAAATATACATAAATATATAATATTTTTATATTCTTATAAAATTTTTAATTTACTTTATATATATATATATAGAAAGAAGAAAAAAAAAAATTGAATTTAATGAAGCATAATATGTTAATTGAAACAATATATTAAGACAAATGCATAAATATTAAAATATTGCATTTCATTAATGTATATTTTTATTATTTTTTCTATAGTTTTAATTAATAAATAGAAATATTATTATTGTTTCTATTAATGTTTCAAAAACATTAATAAATATTTTATTTCTAATACAATATTTATAAAAAATGATTCTATTTTATTAATTTCATTTGTTTTTCTTCTTAAAATAGTTTATAATTTCATGTAATAATATTTTTTTGATTTTTAGGTATGGAGAATAATGCACTTGGAATATCTACTATTTATTATTCACGTTTAATGTGGGGAGGTGTAATTTTTTTGGTTATGTTTATTCTAGTTAGTAGTATTGGAGTTTATTTATATGTTGATAATTTAGAATATAATTCTCCAAAAAAAAGGGGTATTAGAAATACAACAAATTATTATGTTACTAATCCTCATTTCCCATAATATTAGTTGAAATTTTGAAAAAAATAAAATATATAAATAAGAAACAAATTTAGAATTCATTAATAAATATTTACTTTTAAATTAAGGAATATAAATATATACTAACACTATACTGTAAATACTTAAGTAAACTAACATAAATATATATAGTTAACTTAATAATATATTTAAATAAGTAATTTTATAAAAAAAATTATAAAAAATTAAAACGAAAAATAAATGAAATTTATTCTTTTATTTTTTTAAACAATAATTTCTAAATTTTAAAACAAAGTAACATTATTAAAGACTACCTTTGACAAAATATTCAAAAAAAAAAAAAAATAAATAAATAAATAAATAAATTAAAAAAAAATTAAAAAATTATGAAATGTTATTATTTTTATTTTGTTAAATGTAATAGTAACATTGAAGATAAGAAATAATAAATTTTAAAAATAAATTTAGGGTTTATTTAATATATATTTATAACAGTGTTTAATAAATAGAATATATATATGTATATAAAAATATTTCCTTGTCAAATAATTTTTTCATTTTAATCTTATTTTTTCCTTTTTTTTTTTTTTTTTGTTCAGGAGGTTTTGTATTATTGTGATTTATATTTTTAATTTCTCTACCTATTTTATAATCCCTAATTATCAATTTTTACTAATGTATATATTTTTTAAATTGTTTTAATTTATTTACATCATCACAATTCAATGAGAAAATTTATCTTTTCATTGTTTTTTTTTTTTTTTTTTTTTTATGATTTTTCCTTATGTATAATAACTTTTCATGATTATTTCTTGGTCTCAATTTATATATATAACTACTTTTCCTTTTAGCACTTTTACTACCAAATACAATTTGTTTTCTTTATATATACATCCTCTTTTTAATTACGTTCTTTCATTATTTTATTTATTGACTCTGTTTTTTTTATTTTTATAAAGGACATACAAACTTTTTGTTACTTAAATAACACATAGTATTATAAATATGTATCAAAAAAAATGTCCTTTTAAAAAGAATATATTAGCTAACATCAAATTTAATGTTTCCATTAGAATTAAAGAAGAATTTAAAGATTTTGTTGTCTTGATGAACTCTCTTACTCAAAAAATTATAAACTTTAATAAAACTTTAAATTCTGTAAGTTTATAAAGAGAACTTTCATTTCTTTATATTTACTTTCAGATTAAGTAGCATTCTTCCTATGTTTGTCATATTTTGTAAAAAGCAAAAAAAGAATTAATTATAATTAGAAAATGGCAAGGAATAAAATTAAATAAATCTTTCTTGTTTCAATCATTGAAAAATGATAAAATTTTCAAATATTAAAATGTTCTTTTTTTTTAAATTAAATATATATGGATGATATATATATCTTGAATATGTCTGTGTGTGTGTGTGTGTGCGTTTTTTTTTTTTTTTCTTTATTTGATATGCTACCTTTTATTAATTCATTCTTTGTTATTTTTTTTTTCTTACATGCTTTACTATTTTAATAAAATTTGTTTTTTCATTTTTTTTAATTATTTTAAATTTTAAATAAGGTTAAGTACTATTTTAATTAAAATAAAAAATTGTCTACAAATTTGTTTTTATCTATATCTTTTACATGTTCTACTTTTATCTTTTTATTGCTTTAAAAATATTATATTAAATATCAATATTCAATTTTTCAACATTTTGATATCTTTATATTATAAATTTTATTGTATGAACTGAACTTTAATCCATTTTTATTTTAATTTTTGAATGTTCTTTTATCTTTGTATAATGTTTTTCATTTTTTCAAATGGTTATATAAATATGCAATGATAATTTAAAAAAATTTTTATTTTTTTTTTTTTTTTTTGTTTGTTACTTTATCTAATTGTTATTCATTTTTACATATTTTTTTTTTTATGATGTGAAAAAAAAAATGGCTATTTTTTCATGTTGCACTGAAGTCCAGTTAGCAAAAGATAACTATCATATTAAAAAATTTAATGAAAAAAAATTGAATAATGATAATAAAATAAAAAAAGAAAAACTTAACAATAATGATATAAAAAAAAAAATTAATAATGAAAAAGAAAGAAAAATAGATGACAAAGTAAAAGATAAAACATCTAACAATTCTAAAAATAATAAATTCAAACAGAAAAAAAGTGAATTTAAAAATAAGAAAAGAAATTTTCCTAAAAATCAAGAAAACATGACTTCTGAATCAGGTAGATAAAATGTTTTTTTCACAAATTAAAAAAAAAAAATAAATAAATATATATATATATATATATATAAATGATATATTTTTTTTTTTTTCTAATAAAAATCTTAATTTTAATTGTGTGAAGCATTTATTTCTTTTCATAGTGTTTTTATATTCTATATATTGTATGATTTATATTCAGTAGTTATTTAAATAATATAACTTTACTTTCACCTAATCAAAAAAATTAAAAATTTTTAATTTTTATATATTTTATTATATTAATTATTTCTATCTTATTCTTAAAATTTTTGTTTGTTTTGTTGCTAAAAATATCCATAAAGATCATTAACCATTTTTTTTTTTTTTTTTTTTTTCTAATAAATCCTTTTTTTTTTTACATAACAGTGTTAGAACTAAAAGATAATCAATGGAATGTTTCTAATTTCAAGAATTCAGGAACTGTTAAGTTAAATGAAGTTGAATTAAACAATGCTGTTAATATATTTAACTCTGAAAATACCACTTTTGTAATAGAAAATGATAAATTTAAATCATTACAGATTCAAAAATGTGTAAAATGTAATATAGTTTTAAATAATTTAATATCTTCAATTGAAATTATTGATTCTAAAAAAATAAAAGTTCAAGCTCTTGGAAAATGTTCCTCTATTACTATAGATAAATGCGTAGGCGTAGATATTTATTTATCAAAGGAAAATACTGAAACAGAATTTACAACAGCATTATCAGCTGAGATGAATATTCATTTAGAAAATGAGGATAATGATTGGAATGAAATTACCATTCCTGAACAATTTCAACATCAATTAGAAAACGGAAAACTTAATACAAGAGTCTCGGATTTATATAAGTATTAAATTTCTATATATTTTTTAATACTAACATATAATAATTATCAATATCATTTAAAATCTTTTGTATTAAAAAAATTTTTATTAGTATTTGTTTTTATTTGTTACTTATATATATAATTTTAATAAATATGCTTTTTTTATTTTATTTTATCTTTCATATCCTTTTTTCTTTTTTTAATAAAAGGATTATAATATTTTTAACTGGTTATATGTATCTTCTTTATTAATGTTGAACACTATTAAACACATAAAGAATTTTATCATTTTTTTAGAATAAACAAAAGAATATTTGTCAAATATAATGCATAATATAAAATATTATTCAAATGCATACATTTATTTGAAAAAAAATGAAAAAAAAAAAAAAAAAAAAGAAAAAAATAATTTGTAGAAATGTTTATTTAAAAACTAAACTTTATATTAAATAGAAAACTTCTAACAATATTTGCAATATTATTATTTCTTATTAATGAAAAAATATAAACAACCAAATAAAAAAAGTTAATAGAAAAATAGGAAAAAAAATACAAAAAATATAAATATATTAACTTCATAATTTTTAAATTTTTCAGTGAAAATAAATTTAAATATTATAAGAAAATAAAGAAAAAGGTATAATATAAAACTTTCATTAGATAAATATGATTAATAAAAATATTTATTTTTAAAATTTGTAGAATTATGTTAACATACATATATATTAAAGATTATATTTATATTAACTTAATGCACTTTAAAAAAAAATTAAATTGGCATGAATATAATTCTTTTTTTATTTTTTTTTTTTAATTCTCAAATAAGAGAAAACAATAAAATAAATTTTTTTTTTATTGTAGGATTATGTATAATAAAATAAATAAAAAATGATATATTTTTTTAACATTTTTGTATATATAAGAAAAAAGAACTTATAAAAATAAATTTTTAAAAATATATTGCAATAGTTTTTTACATCGAAACAATTTATACATTATTTAAAAAATATAATAAAGAAATAAAAAAAAAAAAAAAAAAACTAAATTTATTAATCAGTTGTTTTAATGAATTAATTAAAAATATAAAATATTTTAAATTTACTTCTTTTTTTTCTTTCTTCCAAAAATATAATTATTTTACAAAATGAGAATTTTAAAAAATACGTTAGTGAAATGTAATTTTTTTCACACCATATCAAAAAGAAAAGTAGGTAACATTTCTTATTTAAAAGGAATAAATGAAATATATAATCAACAAATTATAAAAAACATAAATTTAAATACCCTTGTTTTTCAAAGGAATGTAACAAATAGTGTTTTAGAAAAAAGAAAAGATAATGTAGATGAATACATGAGCAATGATGAAATAATTAAATTTTTTGAAGAAAACAAAAATATGAACATAGATAAACTATATAATTTAATAAAAAATTTAAGTAGAAAAAAGATTGATGACAAGAAAAAAATTGTAGAAAATGAAAAATTTTTAAACATTATTGAAGAAATAGAAAGTCGTATCAATATAATGAATACAAGATATTTATGTAATTTTTCCTTAAGGTTAGTAAGTATATCAATAAACAATGATGAAATAAAAAGAGTATTAACAAAAATAAGTGAGCATTTATTAAAAAAAATGAATGTAAATCCAAGAGATTTAGTTGGAATATGTTATGCATTAAGCTTATGTAATAATATGAATGAATATTTTTTTGAGCACGTAAAAAAAGAGACAATTTCAAACATTGATGCTTTTACACCAACATTATTAACTCAATTATTAGAAAGTATGAGATTATCACAAAATCTAGATGTCGAATTAACTAATTTAATAGTAGAGAAGATGTGTGAAGAAATTGATCGTTTTACTACAAAAGATGTAAATTTAGCCTTAAAAACCTTGTCAATGGCAGGTATACCAAGAGGTTTTTTGATTCGTCGTTTATGTAATTTGGTTTTTGATAACGTATCACACTTTCATCATTCATCCTTAATAAATATTATTTATAATTTAACGAAGTTAAAATTTACAACAACAAATCATATAGATGTAATATATAAAAATGTTGAAGAACATTTGGAAAATTGTAACATTACTACCTTATCTGAATTATTGTATACATTTTATATGAATGAAATAAATGAAGAAAGTAAAATAAATAAAATTTTTGAAAATATTAAATATGATCAATTTAATACTACAAAAACAGCTACTATAATTGATTTTATTCATGCTTCTACTTATTATAACAAACATATAGAAAAAGAAAAATTATTAAATTTAATTGATTTATTATTTAAAAGAAATATTCCAAAGTCATTGACTTTAATTGCTAAAATAAGAGAACCAATATATTTTTTATCAGCTGATAATAATTTTAAATTTGATTTAAATAATATTTCTCCGTCATGGTTAAATGCTATGAATGATTTCTTAAGAATTGATCACGAAAAATTACAAGCATTAAAAACTTTTCATGAAGTTCAGAATGTTTTAAATTCAATTGCATCAAATTTTCAGTTAAATTTTGTTCCCCTACAAGTTATTCATTCTTATTCAGTAGACTTTATTGATCACAATAAAAAAATTATAATTGATTTAGATACAATAGTTAGGCATACATCTTTTCAAATTAAGCATAAATATTTTGAAAATTTAGGTTATAAGACAACCAAAATTCAGTTTTGGAAATGGAGAAAATGCAGAACAGAAAATGAACAACAAAATTATTTATGTGATATTATATATTCAGTAACAGATACAAAACAGAACTTACAAGAAATTAATCAGGATCCAAATGAAAAAAAAATTAATATTAATGAGAAAGAAAATTAAATTTGTTAATTTTTTGACTAACAAAATTATATATATACATATATATATATATTTTTTTTTTTTTTTGAGTTCATAAATGTACTAGGTAAAATATGCATATATTTTTTTTTTATTGAATAAAAAAAAAAAAAAAAAAAAAAATTTATATTTTAAATAGCTATTTATGAAAAATATCATTATTTATATGAACATTAATATTTTATTATAGAATAAAATGAACACGTAATATAAAAAATTATTTTAAAAATAGAGATCTAATGATTATTAATTAAAAAAAAAAAAGTGGCGGGAAGCATATGGTTTACATATATATAAGTTTATAATATTTTTTTTTTAATATCTTATTTTAAATATATATGTCTATTTATGAAATAATAATAGTGATAATTTTTATAAGATATGCACAAATATTTTTACTTAATTATATAAAAAAAAAAAAAATATTAAATAGTATAGTGATGCAAATTAATGAAAATAAAAAAAAAAAAAAATAATAAAATAATAAAATGGAAATATTTTAATTATATATATTTATAATTTACAAATTTATCTATTAATTGGTGAATTAATATTATCATTATCTATGTTATTAATAACATTAGAATGATTAATACGATTATAAAATATCTTTCTTAGAAAATTAAAAATAGCATATAGAAAAAAAAAAACAGGATATAAAATTGTATCTATTAAAATAAGAAACGCAACATATATTTGAGTAAATTGATTTCCTTCATTCTCTGCTAAGTGACATCTTAATATCTCTAAAATATATAAAGAAAAATATATAAAAACTTGTGAGAAAAAAAATTGCGTATTAGTAAAAAATGACTTAAATTTGTTTGTTAAATAGGAAAATAAATTATCGCTATCATCATAAACTGATATGAGTGCTAATAAGCCATCTTCGTATATTAAAAGTAAAAATATTAACTTTTTTTGAAAATTATTTTCATATTTTTTTTGATTCATCACGTTTAGAAAAGGAAAATAATTTTCAATAGGAAAAAAGGATACATGAATTATTCTCAAAGACTTATATAATTCAGGTAATTTATCTAATGATACATAATATGGTTTACTCATTTTATTTGTTTCAGAATTTTTTAATGATAAGTATAATTTGGAATTTTTTAAAAAAGCAATAATATTCCCATCACTATTTATCCATTTTTTATCTGTTTTTTTATTTGTATTATTTATAAAATCTTGCAAATCTGATAAATCTGTAAAGTTATAATTTTTTGAATATTTTTTGTAAAATTCATAAAATTTATTTGCACAATTTGTTTTGTTAAAAAAGGAGCTGAAATAATAGTTAGTTAAAGACGATAAAATTGAAAAAATATTACCGTCC
Source organism: Plasmodium gallinaceum (assembly GCF_900005855.1). Taxonomy (NCBI): domain Eukaryota; phylum Apicomplexa; class Aconoidasida; order Haemosporida; family Plasmodiidae; genus Plasmodium; species Plasmodium gallinaceum. Next base: position 324,797 of record NW_021628221.1, on the reverse strand, counting down.
TGATTTATATCAAGTAATTTTTTTTTATTTCTCGTATTATTTATTTTTGATGCTACATCATGTAAATTTATAGAATATTTGAATACATTGGTTGGTAAAGCAATTTTTTGAATACATTTAAGTTTCAATGAATAATTCATCCTTTTTTCTGGTAGTTTATTTTTGTAAAAAACTAAATAATTTTCTTTTTTTTCATCATTTTTTTGATATTTATATACATTATTATTCCATTTTGCTTTTTTACGTTTTTCACTACTATTGTGTTGAATATTTTTATTATTAGTTTCGTTTCCTGTGTTTTTTTGAAATTGCGATATTAAGAAATCCGTTTTAAAATTAGTCAAATTAATTATATTATATATATTATAAATGTTGAAATAATATTGTAAAACATTATTATATTTATACATAGATATAGTAATAATTTGCTCTTCCTCATTATTATTATTTACTTCTTTTATTAAAAAAAATTTTAAGTTTTTGTTTTGTTTTTTCTTATTAGTATTATAATTTGGAATTGATATTTCTATGGGCAACTGAGGAATTTTCTTATTCACGTATTTATATTTTTCATAATTTGAAATTAATTTTGATAATTCTACCGATCCATAACACATATATTTATTATCATTTTTATTTCCAAAATATATTCTTTTATTTGTTAATTTTAATAATGATATTTCACTAATATGAGGAAATTCATACAAATAAAATAAATTTTCCTTAAGATAATTATTGAATAAAACTTTTTCATAATCATTTAATTCATTTAAAGAATTTATGAGAAATATTTCTTTTTTTATAATTTTTAAATCATTTTCATACTTCTTATATTTTTTCATTTGTTTCTTTTTTATATTAAAAAGATCTATTTTATTGTATAAACTAGCTTTAAAACGATATAAACTTTTCATTTTTTCTTTTAGTATTTTTTCATAATTTAATATCATAAACTTATAATTTTCTATATTTTTTATACTATAACTCTTTTTATTTTTTAAATAAAATTTATATACTATACTTTCTGCATTCATATCAAGAAACATGCTATATATATTTTTAAATAATTCATTATTAATTTCATAATTTCTATTAGGAAAAAAATAAAACTCGAAGTTGTCTACCATAATTGCAAGTTCTTTTTCATAAAAACTAATTTTATTTTGCATATCTTCTCTTTCTTTATTTTTTCTGTAATATTTATGACTTTCTTTTCCATAATGCTTTGCATTATCTCCATCCAAGATATCTTTTTTAATACACTTTTCATCTTCATAACACTTTCTTTCTTTTTTCTTTTTTACCTTTTTGTAATTAAGAATAAATTTATGAAATTTAATCTGCTTCATTTCAAATATTTTTAAATTATATAAACTTTGTCTATAGAGGTATAATTGTTCTATTTTTAAATCTATAAATTTCATATATATAATATAATTTTCTAAATTTTTTTTCTTTTCGCAATTAAATGATAATAAATCATCTAATTCTTTTAATATAGTAATAATAAATTCAATGAAAATATTAATAAAAGGATGGGTTAATATATAATTGCTATTAGATAATAAATTTTTATTTTCTTCAATAAATCGAATCATGTTTTTTGTTGTAGTAATATATTTTATAGTTTTTAGAATATTTAATTTCTCTTCATAATTCCTTAAATCAGTAAAAATGCAAAAATAAATATACTTAATAATTTCCATTTTGTTTTCTATGGATGATATATTATTCTTATTTACTTTTATGAAATTATGCTTTTTCTTATTCATTGAAAGATAGTCTTTTTTAGAAAAATAATAAAAAAAGTAAAATAAATATTCATCAAAATAATTTATACTTTTTTTCTTTTTTATTAGTTCAATATAATATGAATTGTTTCTTTTTAACATATTTTTGTTTTTAAGACATTTCATTTTATTAAAGAAAAATATACTCATCAATGAGTTTTTATTATCTACTAATTTTATTCTATTAGAAAAAAGGAGATCATTATTTTTTTTTTTTTTTTTCAAAGTGATATAATTATTAATTTTATTAACATAATTTTCTTTTTTTAAGAATTTTTTTTCATTATAGTAGAAACATAATACTTTATTAGTATTATAATAATAAATTTTTACCTTTTTTTCTTTGTTATTGTTATTTATTCTTTTTTTTAGTTCTTCTCTATCTTTTATCATTTTCTTATATATATTTAAAATATATCTAAGGAATGGTTCGAAATTTTTCTTATATCTTACAGCAAATTTATTTTCATTTATAGAAATTATCTTATCTTTAAATAACTCTAATTTATTTGTATTCATTAAAGGAAAATATATTAGTCTATTTACAATTTCTTCATTTACATAGGTTTTGTATTTAATAATAAAATCAAAACTTTTTTTGTTAACTATAAAATTTGATGAAATAGAATTTAAAGTAATTGTAGTTATGTGTTTCCATCCATTTGAATTTATAAAATAATTTATATATTTAACATGATTCTTTTTATTTGATTTCTTATTTTTTTCATATATGTTTAACTTTTCACAAGTGTTTTTCCTAATTATGAAGGAATCATTTAATTCACAAATTTCTTTATTTTTCTTTATTTCTTTACTTTGATTTTCTTTTTTTAAATATTTTAATAAAATGGTAAAATAATCTGTATAAATATATGAATCATTATTATAGTAGTAATTATTATTCTTGTAAATCAATAAATAATATAAAAAGAATATTGAATAAATGTTATTACTTTTAATATACTTAATATGGATAACTTTTTCGTCATATAAATTTATTATTTGGGATTCTAAATAATTAAACAGAAGATTATTTTTATATATATATTTATTTTTTTCACAAAATAATAAATAATTAAATAAGATCACAAAATTATTTATTATTTTCTTCAGAATATTAACTAAAGTGTTATAAAAAACTATTAAGTAAATTACTATATAGCGAATATTAAAAATTATTTTACAAAAAATTTTTTTGTACCAAAATAAATTTAATTCATTTTCATTATTACATAAACACTCATAATAAGAATTTTTTTCATCAAAAAATATATTCTTATTAGAAGATTCCTTTAGATTAAAATTTATATTGTTATCCTTATATATATAATTCTCCATTCTAAACAAATTCTCCTTCTTTTTATTAATAACATTTTTGTTTTGATTTATTATTTTATTAAAAAAATAAATTAATCTAAAATTTTTAATAACATTAAAGGAAATACATGGATGAAATTTTCCTAAATCATTGAACATACATATGATTTTATTATTATTAAAAAAATAATAAAAACTATATTTGATAAACAAAAAATAGTATTGAAACAAATCATTAAATATAAAAAAATATATCTCAAATGATAAATTAATTATGTTAAGTAAGTATTTTAAAATATAATATGGTAAAAATATTAAACTTTTTAGTTTCTTATTTTTAATATTTGTTTCTTCATTATCAAAAACATAATAAATTTTATAAAAAAGCTTTTTTTTTTTATATAAAAATTCATATAATTTAATATTTTTATCATTGTATACAATGTCATAATATGTATGTATTAGCATTTTGCATATTTCGTTTTTTGAAAATTTTTTTTGTATGTATGAATTATGTTCAAAAAAAGAATTAGTGCATTCATTTGATTCACAATTATTAAACATATAACTTGAGAAATTATAGAAATCATTATTTTTATTATGATTACACAAATAGTTTATTATTCTTTTTTTATCACTAATGTTATCTTTTAAAAAAAAGTGTATATCTATATTACTTTTAATATAATTTTTAAATTTCCTTTCATAATAATTATTTTTTTCTTTAAAAATATTCTTTATGTTCTCAGTATTGTCTTTTTCATTGCTTTTTTTTTTATATTTATTTTTATTAATTATATCAAAATTATTCTTTTTTAATACATTTCTCCTTTTATGTTTATTAAAGTAAAATTTGTGATATTTTCTTAATCCTTCTAAATCATTTTTTAATTTTAATATATATTGATGATAATGTGAGCTAATTTTTTTTTTTAATTCAGTTATTTCATTATTGAATATAATATGCCCATCGTTAGTAAACTTTTTTCTATAATCTTGTTTTATTTTATTTTTTATAATAGAATTAGAAATTATATTTTCAACAAATTCATTTAAAGATCTACTATATATATATAATTCACTTTTATATAAATTAGAAGATGAATTACCATTATTTTTTAGTTTATTGTATAATATTAATAGTATCATTGAGTTATTTCTAATATCATATATAGTATCTATTTGAAAATATTCATTATTTAATAAATTTAAACTAGTATTAGATCCTTCTATCATATTGAGTTCTATTTTTGATATAATTTTTTTAACATTATTTATATTTTCCTCTGTTATGTTTTCATCTTCGTATTCATATTTAAATTTTTCAGAATTTGATATAATTTTTGACGATGTATTTTTATCATAATTCTTTAATTTTTTTCCTTCATTACTTTTTTCTGAATTAACTCCTTTATAATCATTATAAGAACAATCTTTTATATTTCTATATTTTGTAAAAATAGGAATAAAATGTTTATTTTTTAAGTTTTTTTCTCGGTTCTTACAATATGCCTCACTCTTTTTTTTTATTCTTTTTAAAACTTTGTATTTAACTAAATTATTAATTACAAGATATTTATTTAAATATATTTTGCGAAATACATTTCCTAATAATAATAAATTCTTTCTTTTTTTGTATAATTTTGTTTCTTCTTTTTTTTTATATGTATTATTGTGTTCTTTTTTGCTTTTATTAAATACTCCTAATACCATACCATTTCCCTTTTTATTGTTATCACTTAAATAAAATGTTATTTTATATATAATTTTAAGTATTTCTTTTAAATTTAAATTATCTTCTGTAGGTAAATTATAATATTTGTCTAATTCTAACGCTTTTTTTTTTATAATATTCCATACAGAATTAGTTTTATAATTCTCTTTATAATATATATCAAAATTATTATTATCTTTAACTTTTTCATTAGATATGTTTAACATATTTTCATTAAAATTTTTATTCTTTAAATTATTATCTTTATTTTTTATGTATGATATTTTATCATTTTTTTTAATTTTTTCATTTTTTATATCATTCGAATAAAAATTTTTGTAAGTTGAGAAACCATCATTATTTTGATATGTATTCTTCTCATTAAAATTAATTATTTCTTCAAAACTTTTTTCATAATTAAAATTTTTTAAATTAAATTTTTCTAAATTTGATAATTTCTTTGAATTATCATTGCTTTCATTTTTATCGGTAAAAAAAAAAAATTCTGAATATTTTCTATACTTTTTAAATATTATTTTACGTAATTTAATAAAGTCAATATCTTTAATTGAAAAATATTCTTCTTTTTCTTTTTTTTTAAATTTACTTGAATACAAAATTTCAGTATTAAATGGAGAATAATTATTTAAAGAATCTTCAATTTTATAATTAAAAAAAAATATAAAAATCAAAAGTGGCAACACTGCATATATTATCAACTTTATGCTATTATATCTTTCTAATGAATGAAACAAAGGCATTATTTGTTTCTACTATTTTAATAAAAAAAAAAAAAAAAAGTAAAAAAATAATAATAATAAAAGAAACATTTAACTTTTTTAATATTAATTAGATTAAATATATAAGAAATATTATTTATAGTTTTTTTTTTTTTTTTTTTGTATTATTTATTTTTTCTTTTTATTTCTTTTATGTTTCTTTTAATTTTCTCCTTTCTTCTACAAAAAAAAAAAATTTAAATAAAATCCTTAAATGATTTTGATAAAAATAAAGGCTGTCTACTCATTTTTAATTGATATTTATTTTTTATTTTTTGAAAGAATTAACTCAAAATAAAATTTCCAGATTGGTTTAACTTTAAAAAAAATTAAAAAAAAAAACAATGAAAAATACAAAAAAAAAAGAGCAAAAAAAAAGATATATTTAAAATTTCACATAATTATAATTATGAAAATAACAAAAATTATTTCTATAGGAATATAATAAAAATAATATAATTGGGGCTTGTTAAGCATAAATGGTAATTAAACTTATAGAACTAATTTAAAATAAAAAAAAAAAATACGATAATTCTTTGAATATTTAAGAAAAAAGTTTTAATGAATTAATTATATTAATTATTATATAATATTTTGATAATAAAAAAAAAAAAAAAAAAAAAAAAAAAAAACGTTTTTAAGGAAATGTTAAAAATATCAAATTTTGAAGTATCTATTTATTTTTTTTTTTTTACTTATTTTAACATGTTCGTGTTTTGAAATTTTATTATTTTTTAGAGAATAATAAAAATAGTTAATATATAAATACATTTATTAATGTAATATGTTGAATTACTTATAAAATATTAACAAGTTATAGAAAAAATTAAAAATAAAAAGTTATTTTTTTCTAAATTATAAACAAATTAAGAGAAAAAAAAAAAAAATTAAAAGTATAATAATTTAATTATCGAAAAACTATAAAACAATACACAATAAAAAAAAAAAAAAAAAAAATTTATATATATTAGTTAAACAAAAAAAAAAAAATTTTTTTTCTATTATTTTTTAATGTCTTCTTAAAAATAAAAACAACATAATAAAATTATCTCTTTCAGATGGTGAAGAAAAGATCAATGGAACAGATGAATTAATAAAATGCAGAACTACACATTCTTCTTGATTAATTTGTTTTTTTTGTGTTTCACTAAGTAAATTAAAATATGATACATCTATGCAAGTTTCATAAGATAAGAAATCTTGTAAAATATCAAATATTTTACCTTTCATTTTTGTTGTAGAAAAAAATCTGATAACATTATCATATATTAAAATTTTACAATCAGATATTCTTCCATTTTTTGAAACTTTTTTAACATTAACTCCTAAACTATATCTAGACATTAATTCCATAGCTTCTTCTGAAAATTCTTTAAAATTTATTCTATGATATGATTTTATTAAACTAAAAAATAAACATAGTTTTAGTTTATCTTTAAATATAATGGGAAAGTAATAAACTTTAGATGACTTTTTATAATTAATAACAATTAAATTCAAATTTTGCATGTTATTGATTTTTATATATTTTGAGTTGATTAAATGATCTTCTACTTTTATTATATTTTCTATATTTATTTTTATAGTTTTATTATTTGATAATTTTATGCTTATAACTTTTTTAAATATTGACATATTTGCTGGTAATAACTTACCATTTTGGGAAATATAATAAATAAAAGTTTCTTTTAATTGATAATAACTTTTTAATAAATCAATAGCAGCATCAAATTCATTTTCTATTTCAGAATTATTAATAATGTGCCTATTATTTTTGTACATTTTTTCTTTTTCTAAATTAATTTCATTCTTATTAGAACTATCTTTTTCGAATTCTTTAATTTTTTCAGTGCCCCAATGAACTTTCAAGTTTGCTTTATTAACAACATCTACTAATTCTTTTTCAATCAAAGGATTTTCTATTACATCTATAACGCTCATTTTATTTTTTCGGCACAATATTTTATAATCAATTAAACTATATTTTCTTATCTTTCCATTATTATTATTTATAATTATCTGAAAAAAAAAAAAAAAAAAAAAATTATAATTTTAAATTATAAAAATTGTACAAAATTAAGGAAAAAAAGAAAAAATACAGTTTACTTCAAATAAAAAAATATGTTAATATTTAAAATCAAATTTTAACTGTATTATAAAAATCAAAATTTTTAAAACAAAAAACTTTCCGTACAAAATATTTATATACAAAGAGAGTTAAAAATAGTAATTAATGTATTAAAATCTTAATTAAAAACATAACAAAAATTATAATATATATATAATTCTGAAGAAAGATATTAATGAATGTATAAAGAAGAAAAAGAAAATTAAAAACATATATTTTTATATGTATGAATATTTGTAAAGTTCTTTGAAGGTATATACTTTATATTTGAATCATATCTTACAACAAAATTGCAAAATATTAAAAATGATATATAGTGATCATATATTTTTTTTTTCATTAAAAAAAAAAAAGAATTATTTTTGTAACATGTTGAAAAAAGTTAAACAAAAAATTTTTTTTATATTTTATATTTTTTAAATCAGTTATTTTAATATATATATATATATATATATTATTGTATATTATTATTATGTTTTTAATTCAATAAAAGATTACCTGATTTTCTATAGCTTCTTTTTTTAATTGATTTATATCATTGCCATTATAATCTTTCAAATTTAAATTTTTTTTATTTAATATATGTGAATCTATTTTTGTATCAAAAAATATTTCATCAACATTTTCAGCTAATATTCCAACTTTTTCGTCAACAATGTCTTCTTTTTTATTTTTTTCAACCAGTATATTTTTTTTATATATTTCATTTAAATCGAAGTATTCAAACTCATTTGGTTTAAAAGATACATTAACTTCAGCATTTTTATTATTTTTTTTTTTATTTTTTATATGATCCTTATCACTGTCGTCATTTATTAAATTACAACTTCCGTTATAATTAAGATCAATCATTAGAAGAAAACTTTAAAATTATTCGAAAAAAGAAAAATAATGAAAAATGAAAAAAAATTAAAATGTTTTTAACAATTTTAAAAAAAAACTGGAATATATAGAGAAACCTTTGAATATATATATATTCATGGAAATTATGTGAGAAAATAATAAATATATCATTTCAAAAAATATTTTTACAAATTAATAGACATATATGTTGCAACAAAATTTATTTTATATATTTTTATAAAAGAAAATCTTAACGTTTAAAAGGTTGGTTTATTTTTTTTTATATACTCATTTTATATAAATGCTTAAATCTATACATGTAGTAGTTATATATTTTTTTGTTTCATTATATGTATTTCTTTTTTAATCAAGATATAATAAAAAGAAAAAAATAAGAAAAAAAAGAATAAGAACAGAAAATTATAAGTTAGGAATAAAAAATGAATATATATTTAATTATGCACACATATAAGCATAACAAAAAAAAAAAAAAAAAAAAAAAAAAAAAATATATAAATATATGTATATAACATACAGTTATAAAAATTATAAATATTACCTCTCTAATAAAACATCATAACTTTTTTAAAATTTTCATAAATTTTAGTTGTATAAATCATAAAGAAATGAAAAGATAAAATGAAAAATACATAAACCGAATTATATTTTTTAATTAGCTCCCATGTTTTAAAAAATAAAGTAAAAATGTAAGAAAACAATAATAACAATAATTATAAATCTCATTTTTTTTTTTTTTTTTTTTTGTATTTTTAACTCAATAAAATATTTTTATATTACTTTTCTATATAGGACAAATTTTGCAAATTTTGTTTCATAAAGTTACAATAATTATCTTTTTTCATTTTTTATTTTTTTAAAATTATTAAAAAAATTTTTGATTAAAAAAATAGATTAAGACAACGTTATTTAGTTTTATATATTTTTATTTTACGAAATAATTCTATAGGATAATGAAAGTTTTCTAAAAAGAATAAAATGAAAATTTATTTAAAAGTTATATAGAAATAATGATATTGTAATATAAATTTGAAAATACAAAAAGACTACTTTAATCAAATGCATTAGTATATTGTTCCTTGTGTTTCAATTTGTTAAATAACTCCGATATTTCTAATAGATATATAATTTGTTTTAGAAAAATAGTGCATTTTATTTACAAGAAATATTTCATATTACTAAATGGAACAAAAAAAAAAAAAAAAATACCATATAAATTGTAAGGAATTTCAAAAAAACCAAAAATTAAAATGATTATTTATATAGAATATAAAAATTTCAAATAAATGAAAATATTTTACATTATCAATAAGTAATTATAAAAATGATAACAATAGGTAACTAATTTGTAAAAATTAATTAATTTCCAATAATGAAACATCCGAAATGTATGTAATTAATATATGCAAAATATATTGAATTCTATTTAAATAGATTCAAAAAAGTAATTTTTGGTTAAATTAATTTATGAAAAGTTTTAATTAGAAGTAGAGGTTCTATTTAACAAACAAAAAAAAATATATTGTTGTATAATTTAGTAAGAAAAAAATAATAAAATTATTCGTTATTTATTTACTTATTTTTTTTTTTAAGCATATATTAAAAAAAAAATACTGTGCATTAAAGTTAAGAATTAAAATATGAAACAAAATTAATATAATTACAATAATTTAAAAAAAGATAATTTTATTATATTAATGTCTATATGCTTTTTATGTGCATTCTCTTTTTTTTTTTTTTTTTTATATATATATTTTCTTATCATTTATTTTAATATCTATTATTAAGAATAATAATATTTACTACAATAAGAATATTAAAAAATATCTTTATCTTTATCTTTATCTTTTTGGAATGATAAACTTTGAAAAACAGAATAATCTTGTAACTCTGGTTTTTTATATTTAAATCTACTTGTTTCATTGAAAATTTTAAAATATTCTAAAACTTTCACATAATTCATAGGTTTATCTGTTTCTTCTTTTTGATTAATAGATGATAAACATTGCAAATATCTTACAGCATCTATTTTACATTTAGAAAATGTATGAGGATATTTTCTTAAACAATTAATGAATTTTCCCCATAAGCTATCACAAGGATTTTTTTCAAAATTTTTTTGGTTTTTTTTTTGAATTTTATGTAAAATTTCTTTTCCTTGCCACCACTCAATTAAAGGAAAATGTTTTTGTAATTTTGCTACTGGAAATAATAACTCATTATTTCTTTTTTTACTGCTATTCATTTATTTATTTTAACAAAAAAAAAAAAAAAAAATAAATAAATAAATAAAAAGATACAATGTAAAATTAAATATATGAAAAATAAAATTTCATTATTATTTAAATTTTTATATAAATAAATATCTATTTTAAAATAGTTGTAAATTTATATAAACTTCTTTTCATATGTCATCTCTAAAATACTTAACATATTTTCATTAAAATGACTTTCTTTTTTTTTAATGTATTTTTTTTATTTGTAATATTTTATTAATATTAATAAAAATCACAAAAAGATAACATAAAATTAAATTTGCGTTTAAGTAAATTTCGTATATATATTTAATAATATAAAAATTTCCAAAATATTATAAATAAAAAAAAAAATATAAAGATCATTATTATTAATGAAAAACTAATAAATACATAAAAATTTCTCTGTTTATTAATTTTAAGAATAATATATTTTTTTTTAATATATTTTATTTATCTGAAATAATTTTTTATAAAATACAGTAAAATAAAAACATTTTTTTTCTTAACAAAGAAAATGAAAAATATGTTTTAGTTATAGCAAATTTTTATAAAATTTTTTGAAATATAATTATCAACAATTTTGGAAAACATAACATTTTCTCATAAATAAAGATCTATATAGCTACACATAGGTTTTTTATATTAAATATTTAAAAAACAAATTTACAAAATTATATACATTTAGTAACCACATTTCATATATATATATATAATTTCCTTAAAGTATTTATTTATTATTTTTCTACTTTTTATTTTTATATCCTGTAAGTACGAAATAACACATTTCTTAAAAATATATTAATGATGATCATAATATATATATATCTTTTTGTCATAAATATTTAACAAAATGAAGTTTTGTTTTTTTAATTGCAAATTGTATGAAAATTTTATATTTTTTAATAAAATTAATTTGTCAATTAATATAATAAAAAATTTTTTTTTAAAATGCTTTAATATAAAATACCAAGTATTTAAATGATATTAATATAAATTGGTAATAATAATAATTTAATGATGTATATATTGTTCATTAAATTATTCAAAATTCTACTGTTTCTTTATAAAATAGAGATATTTTTTATTTATATATTTTAGTTTTTCTTTCATAAAAATATATTTTCTCTTTAATTACCAATCAAACCTTAAATTATTTTATATAATTCATGTTGTTCTATGATAAGAAATTACAAAACATAAGAATAATAAAAGTTTACAAGAATAAAAAAAAAAGTTATATAAATTCATGTAGTTGAATTTTAATCAATTTTATCTTTTATAAAATAAATCAATTATATAATATTTAAATTTAAATATACTTATACTAAATATATATTTTTTTTTTTTTTCAAATATTTGTCAAATGAAGTGAAATGTAAAAATAATTCGTGTGTATAATATCAATTATTTATAGGGGTGAAAAAATAAGTCATAATTTATCGCACACTTTTTCTTATATCTTATAAATTTTTAAAGAATTTTCTTCATTAAAATATAATTAAACTTACATTATTCTCATATTTTTTAAAAAGTAATAAAAAAAAAAAAAAAGATCATTTTCGTCAATACATATACACTTATGGTTTATTAAAATAAAAAATTTTAAAATACAACGTTTATTTTTTTTATTTTTAATTACATGCAACTTTTTTTTTTTTTTTTTTCATTTACATTTTCTTTTAATGTATTTTTTTTTTTTTTTTTTTTTAATATCCTTTTATGTTTTATTTTTATATATTTTTTTTTTTTTATATTTTTTTTTTAATTATATGTTTTTTATATTTTATTTTTATATATTTTATATATATATTTATTTTATTTTATTTTTTTTATATATATTTTAATATTTTCATTTATTTTATATATATATTTATTTATTTATATATATTGTTATTTATTTATATATATTCTTTTTTGAACATTTTTATAAATAATTTTAATTTATTTTTTTTTTTTTGTAAATTTAATTGTTATTCCATACTAAAATAAAAAAATTATATTTTTTTTTTATTTTTCTAAATTAATTGCAATTTTATTATTTGAACAAAGTACAAAGGAACACTAGAATATTTTATACCAAGTATTTTTTTCATAATTTTAAAAAAAATGTAATAAAAATGTTAATTGATACTAATGAATAATAAAGAAAATGAAGCGTTATAAATAAGATGAGGGATTGAAAGGTTTTTGTAATTCCATTTAATAATTTAATTAAAATGAAAAAAAGGAAGTTTAAGGAATGGAATTTTATATGGAAAAGGAATTTTAATTTGAAATGAATTCAAAACTATTTTCAAGTGATTAAGTATATTATAATTGAAGATGAAAAAATATGAAAGATTTTATTAAAAATAAGAATTGCCTTATTCTTTAAAGATTAATATGATTGTATATACTGTTGTGTAATTTATATATATATATATTAATTTATTAAGTATATGGATAAATTTAACATAGTAATGTTACTTGCAGAAAATATACAGAAAATTTTTTTTTAGAAATTTTCATTTCTTCTGTTAGGAAAGTCCCCGAGATAAACAATTAGTATTCTGAAAGTTTTTTTAGGAAAGCTAATAACTTAATAAGTTATTAATCTTTTAAATTCTTTGTAAATTTTTAATTATATACAAAGTTATATTTAAAATGCGAGTTAAATGTAACATGTGTCTTGTGACATCACAAAATGGGGCTTATACATATGTTAAATTTACCTTATACATATATATATATATATATATACAGAAGTAAAAATGTTACTATTTTTTTTTTCCCCTTTTTTTTTTTTTTTTTTTTTTTTTTGTTTTTCCTTTTTTTGGATATTTTATATTAATTAGTATGTAATTATTTAAAACTTTTAAAATTTTATAATTTATAAAATATTTTAAGAAATGAAAGTCATATATAAAAAAAATATAAAACTCATATGAATTTTCTTTATATTTTTTTGTAAAAGGAGATTTTATATAATTATCTATTTAAATTTTCTAGCATTTTATATGCAATTTAGTTATCTATTTACTTAATTTTTACTGAAAATGAAATAATTGTTACATTATTTTCGTAGCGTATTTTTATAAAATAGAAAAATTCTCATCCTTAAGTTTTTATAAATTTTAATTTATATTTTTCTTTTTACTACTTTATTACTTTATATACATTTGAAAATTCACACAAATTATTTCTCTATAAGATTCTAACTGAAAATATTAATGAAATTATTTGTAATTTTACAATATTATATATTTAAACATTATTTATTCAATATGTATTATAACAAAAATGCCTTATATAAAAAAAAAATAAAAACTGTTTTTATTAAGTACTTTTTAAATTATAAGAAATTTTGTATCGTTAAGTTTTAATTTATATTTTTCTAAAAAACGTATAATATTTATATTTCATATTTTTTATATATAATAGTTTAACTTTCTAAATTATTATAAAAGTTTCATATTTTTACCTTCATTCTATCAAAAATTATATATTTTTATATTTTTTATGATCATAGAAAAATTGTTGTAGTCTTTTAAATCATAATAATACATTATTTAATGAATATTTTTTTAACATTTAATGTTTTTTTAAAAGAAAAATATATTAAATAATCACTTAATTGAGAAAAAGTTCTTATAATTAGTTTAAAAAAAAAAAAGCAAGTTAATAAAATTATAAATTCTACAATTTTACAAATTTGAAAATAATAAGGAACACTTTAAAAAGCTAATTATATATTAATAAAATATTATTAAAAAAAAAAAAAAAAAAAGTAAAATTGTAAAATAAATACATAATAAATAACTTAATAATGTTTATTATGCTAAAAAATCTTAAAAAAATTAAAGTATAATTAAAAAATCATTTTAAAAAAAAAAAGTGTTATATATATATATATATTGTAAATACCTAGTGTTTTTTAAATATTTTATATAAATATATTTTTTTATATATATATATCGGCTAAAAATATGCAATATTTATAATAAAAAAATATATAAATGAACAATATCATAATAAAGGTAATATTATATATATTATTTTATTAATAAGCAAATATTTAAGGTTAATATGTATACAAATTAAAAAAAAAAAAAAAAAAAAAAAATTTTCTATTTATCACTTTCTTCTGTATTTTCAATAGATCTTTCATATTTTCTAACATATAATATACTTAAAGGAAGAAACATAATCAAGAAGCAGATTACTAAAAGTAAAGCTACATTAGTAGGATCAATGCTTGTATTTTCTGTGCTTATGACGGAATCATAAAGAAGTTCACAGATCAAAGAAAATGTACCACCACACAAGCTAGCGAATCCAAGTAATTTTCCAAAAACAATAGATGGGAACGAATTTTGAATGAAACAATAAATTTGGCTAGTATACATACTAGTTACACACATATAGAGAAAAACAGAAATTAAACCAGCAGCTTTATGTTTAATTAAAGCAGTAATATGCATAAGTGCCGAAAAGGCATTCATAACTAAAATAATTAAAGCAGCTCCATATTTATTTACGAATCTTCCAAAAATAATACAAGGTATGCAAGAAGCAGGTAACAAAATGTTAATAATATTTATAATAGATCTATCATAGTAAAAATAAGTTTCATTAACCATTCCATAGAAAACAGTAGAAATATTAAATAAAATAAAATAAGAAATAACACACATGCTAGGATAACTTATTAATATTTTAAAAAATAATTTGATACTTTTCATGTGAAAATCTTTACCTTCCATAATACTCTTTGATGAATTCATCGTGCTGCCATTACTCATATAATTAGTTTTATTTTGCATTTTTTCAAAATTTTTTTCCATGTCATAAGTTGATGGGTTATCATTTTCTTCTTTATTTACCTTATTTAGTGATTCAATATATCCTAATTCAATTTCATTAATACTATTATGTCTTAATATATTATCGTCTTTGAGATTATGTGATGTTCTTTCATTCTCTTTTTCTAAATAATAATCTAATCCTTTAAAAGGTCTTAGTGGTAATAAAAATATTGCAACTAACAAGCATGGCACAAGAATAACAAAAATATAACCATAACAAATATAAGAAAATGAAATATTAGGAATATTATTATAAATTAAATTCAAAGTTGCAGGGACGGCAAAACTTAATGAAGCTGCTGCTCCCACAACTGTTAAAATAAAAGTAGACGCATCTGGGTATAAATTGGAAACAGTGAGGATGGGTATAAAAGCTGTATCTGCTCCTAATCCTAAAAATACAAATCCCATAAAAGTTGTATCTACAGTTGTACTTTCAATTGATAAAAGAATCCAACAAATAATATTAAACAGTTGACCTAAAATTGCTGTAAATTTAGGTCCAATATGATCAAATAAAAATCCACAAAAAACAGAAGTTGTAAAATGTATAGCTAAAGTTATTGGATATAAATTATTTATTCTTTTATATTGTGGAGATAATGTTATATCACTATATTGTCCTGTATTTAAATGTTCATATTTGCCAGCTCTTAATAGTAAATTTCGTATAGCACTCCAGTCAAAATATATACATGCAGAAGTGGATGTATATATTATTATTATAATTAACAAGTAAAATCTGTTTATATTTAATGGTGTTTTTTGCTTTGCTCCAGGCAGATTTGGATCTGATTTGAGCCACAGTCCCTTTACTCCCTTGACGAACTTATCGTATAAAGAAGTTTTCATTATATTTTTATGAAAAAATGGGAAACTGTAATTTTTTTTGTTTTTAAATATAAATTATATTTATGTAATTATATATATATTTTTTTAATTAAAAAAAAAAAAAAATTAATTAAATTACAGAAAATGTTACAACTTGTAAAAAAAAATAATTAAATAAAGTAATTTATAAAAAATAAATAAATTCGACAAACAAAAAATGTTGCAACTTATGAGGAAAATTTAATAAATTAAAAAAAAAAAAATAAATAAAATTTTAATTTTTTATAAACCGTGTTGTTCTATTTTTGTTTATTCGAATAAAAAAAAATAATAATAAAATTGAAATAATTACAAGATTAATTACATATATGTATTAATACAGATTTAATTTTTTTCTTGCATTCAATTTAAAAATTATGGGTTTTGTTTTGGTTTCATTTTATGTGTTTGCTTTTTTGTTTTTGTTTTAATTTGTTTTAACTTTTTGTATTACTTTTAATTTTTTTTTTTTTTTTTTTTTTTTCTTAACATATTACATATTTTTTTTTTTTTAAATTTGAAATATTTTATTGTATTTTTTTTTTTTTTAATTTTTAATTAATGTATTTTGTTAAAAATAATTTATATTATGAAGTATGCATATGTAATATACATAAATGATAAATCGAATGGTCTTATAATTTGATATAGTATTTAATTTTTATTAAAATCTATATTTAATTACTTTAGATGAATTATATTTTAATGTAAATATTTTAAATGTTACATGAGGTTTTTTCTTGAATACTTTCAGATAACTCAAGTTTATATCAATACGTAATTGTAAATGTTGCAAAAATTAGTCTTCACTACATTTCAACCTTGATAATACTGAATAGTCTATTATTCAGTGAATTTCACCTTTTTTAATTTTTTTTATTTTTATTGAATATTTTTTATATTAGTATAATATTATTTCGTATAACTATTTTGATTTCATCTTCTATTATTATTACATGTGCAAAAATATATATATATATATATATATATATATATATATGTTCGTATATATAGTTATAAAAAATTAGCTTTACAATTATTATATATATTCTGATATATGCATGTAGATATACTTAAATACTCGCATATATATTCTCTCTTATTTTATAATTACGGAAGTACTGTTACTATATATATATGATGTTATAAATTTCATAAATATTTATATGAAATTTTATATAAAAAAAAATGAACACTACAAAAAATTACCATATATATATATATATGCTATGCTATTTATCATTATAACTACCTAGTAGTTTGAAAGACTCCGTATATATATATTTCATAAATTCTTACATAAGCATAATTCAAAATTTCTTTTTATTTGCATTTATGTATGTCTCGTAGTTAATGAAAAAAAAAATAAACTATTAAAAAATTTTTGCTCCGTACGGAATTAATAAAAATAGGATAAAAGTATATGATAAATATATCCTTTAATTTTATAACAAAAAAAAAAAAAAAAAAAAAAAAAATTTCGGTTTTTTAGGACCAATTTATATAAATACATTAAAAAAAAAGGCATACCTTAATATTAATTCTTTTATTTATATAAAAATAATATAATAAAAAATAGCATGCAACACTATAAAAAAAAATAAAGTATTTCTAATATTTTTTATATTATTATAATTTCTTTTTTATTTCCCTTGTACTTTTTACTATGTTTTAATAATATATGAATTCTATAATTTCATAACTTTTTTAAAATAAATTATCCTAATAAGTAATTATTAACAAACTAATTAATTTAATATATTTTATTAACAAGTAATACTTAATTTTTTTTTAATAATTGCATTTAATAAATTAAAGTTATCAATAAATAATTGTTCTTAATTTATTCATCTTAATAATTCCAACCACTTATTGAGCTATGATCACAAAAAATTTATTTTTTTTGAGTTTTTCTCATATATGTATCCAATATTCCATATATATTTTTTTCACTAAAAAAGCGTATGGTATATAATTATTAATAATATATGTGATATATTTTTATTAATTAATATTTTGATAATTTTATTATAACATGTGTACTATCTAAATATCAATAAAATTATGAACATGTTAATAAAAATATAATATATTTTATTATCCTTAATTGATAAATTAATCCTGCACATTTGGTTTTGAATTATTTATTATATTTTTTTTTTTTTTTTTTTCTATTAAAAACTTCTAATTAAAATTATTAATAGTTTATATTTACTTAATTTTTTTGTTTCTTAAAAAACTTAGGAGTGTTTAAATTTTATCTTTACATCATATGTAAATATATTATATATATAAGAAAATATATTTACATAATTTTTTTTTATTCCTTAAAAATCTCAGGATCATTTAAATTTTATCTTTATATTATATGTAAATATATTATATATATTTGTAAATATAATATTTTAAACTTGAATATTTAAAAATGACTCTCATGTATTCTTTTTATTTCTTCTGTAAATATAAAACAGAAAAGGAAATGTAGAAATTAAAAGGCCAATAACAATATAAGCAAAAGGATTAGGGTCATTATTGCTATAATCAACAATGTAATAATTATAAATAGGTATATTTAATAAAGATAATAAACCACTTATCATACTAGTGGTTCCAGCAATTTTTCCGAAATGGCATTTCGGAAACATAATTTGAATATAACAATACAATTGAGTAGTATAACACCCAGTAACAATTAAATAACAAATCGAACTGAAGTATGCAAAAACTTTTGATTTTAAAACTGCAAATATATACATTAATACACTACTTAATAATAAACAAAATATTATAGGAAGTATATGAAGTTTCTGTATTAAAAAACCGAATAAAGCACATGGAAAGACAGATAAAGGTCCAAATATTTTTAGTAAATTTTGTATATCATTGTAATCTTTAAAAAATAATTTAGCACATTCATTATAATTTACTAAAGATAAATTATATATGGTAAAATAATAACAAATACTTACATATTTGAATGAAAAGAATATCGTTCTTATTTCGTTCCAGAAGTTTCTTAAACTTACGCACATTTTTTTTTTTTCTATTTTATCTTCTATTTTGAGTAAACTTTTTTTTTTGTTAATATCATCCTTAATGATATTATCATTAATTGTACTAATATTCATTTTATCTTTTTTTCTTAAATTTATACTTTGTGAATTGGATATATTTATTTGTTCATTAATATCCTTATTCTCAGATAGTGAGTGTAGCTCTTTTCCTTTTTCCATTTCATGGAATGAATTTTCTTTACTTAAATAATTTGTTTTCTCTCTATATTCTAAGAATTTATCTTCCACATTATTTTTATTAAGGTTTTCATTTTTCAAATTTAATATATCTAAAGTGTTTCTATATTCAATTGTATCTTTTTTTTTCTCGCTATCTTGGAAAGATTTACTGTTGAGTGAATTGTTTGATTTTATGTTTCTTTGGTTATCAGAAATAACGTAACTTTCTAATTCTTGAAGGGTCATATTATTTGTTTCTACATTTTCTTCTATGGGAGCATTTATATGCTTCCATGGAAGAAAGATTAGTAAGGCAAAAAAAAAGGGAACTAAAATAATAATACAATATAAAAAGCAAATTAACTGAAAAGAGTCTCTATCATTAACTTTAGAAAATAAATCTAAAAATATTGGCATAGCAAAACTTAAAGAAGCACAACATCCTAATATAACAGTATAAATAGTATGATGTTTTGGAAAAAGATAAATTAAACTGAGAATAGGGATAAAAGCAGAATCACAAGATAATCCTAAAAATACAGCACCAAAAATTATACTATTATTTCCCTCTCCTTGTAATCCAATTAAAACCCAAGAAAGTATGTTAAAACTATGGCCAATTATTGCTGTAATTTTTGGACCACAATAATCAAAAAAAGTGCCAGATATAGCTGACATAATAAAATTAGAACAAATAATAATTGGATACAAAGCTTGAACTTTTTTGTCTTGTTCATCACAACTATATTTTTGGATACCTTTAATTTTTGCATTATTATCTATGTTATTACAATGATTTATATATACATTTCCGTTATAAAAAAAGTCTGATAAAGATATCCAATTAAAAAATATTCCTACACATGTTATTATATAGAAACAGAATAAAATAAAAATTAAATATTTATTTGTAACTGATAGTTTATTTATATCTACACTTTTTAAAAAATATTTTTTAAAAAAATTCTCCTTTTCTCTTCCATTTTGCGATAATACCATTTTATTTTAACCATCTATATATATATATTTCCTTTATAAATATAATAATTTATAAATTTTCTTTTTTTTAAAGTAATCCTATTATATAATTCCAACTAAATCCTGAATAATACACTTTCGTTAAATTTTTATATTTCACTATTATACATATTAATTTTCCATACGAACTATAAAAATTATCACTTTTAAATTTTAGACAAGTTCAATTCTATTTAAAATATTAAAATAAAAATTAAGCATATTATTCTTTACATATATTCAAAATATTATTTCTTACATTTTTTTTTTTTTAATTCATAAAAAGTCGTTTATTATCCATTAGAATAAATATATATATATATATTTTAAATATATGACTATTTTAAGTTTTATTGATCTAATATAAATGGTCATATGCAAACGTGCAAGATTTTTTTTAAGGGATATACACTATGAATATTTTAACTCAAAAGAAAAAATATACACATGTTATTTAAAAAAAAATATATAACTAAAATTTATGAAAGAAAAAAAAAAAAAAAAAGAATCTAAAAATTTATAGAATATAAAAAAAAAAAAAAATACTTAAAAATTAATTGATGAAAAAGAAAAATTTAATATATAAGATTGACTTACATATTTGAATAATTTTTTTTTTTTTTTTTTTAATTATGAATATAATTTCCCCTTATAATTTGTTTTCTTTTAATATATCTAATAATTTTTTTAATGATTCAGATTGCAAAAAAAAAAACCATGGTATAGATATAAATTTTAGGTGATATAAAACTTGCAATAAATTATTACGAAACACCGTTCTACCATTTTTCAATAAAAATATATTATTATACTTTAACTCATAATTATATTCATTAGATATATTATAATGATATATTCCGTCAATTTCTAACAGTAAAAACGGTCTTTTATTTTTAAAAAGTAAAAAATCAACTATTATTCCATATTTTAAAGAATATTCTGATTTATAAATTATCCCTTTTTTATTAAGATAATTGGAAATTTTATATTGAAAACTAGATATATTAACTTTTTTTTGTGAATTGATATTACTCCTTATTGCCTTTTTTATTACACTATATGGAACATAAAAAGTAATAGGAATATTTAAATTATTTTTTATTTTATTTTTTTTATAATATAAATTTAAACTTAACATTATTTGGTATATTATATTATATTCTTCATCACTCAAGTTAATTTTATTTTTGAATATCTTTTTTAGCATTAAGCAAATTTTCAGAAATATAATCCTTGAACTTTCAAGAAAAAAGTTGCTTAAAACTAAAGACCATATACATTTAATTATTTTGTTATATATTTCCTTCTCTAAATTATTATTAGTATCAATAAAATTATTAAAATTATCATAAAAATCATAATTTTCCTCTAATGTATTATAAGATATGCTCTCATTAAAGCCACTAATGATTCTCCCCTCATTTAAATGATATTCGTCAGTATAAGATATCTCATTATTATTACTGATTCTATATTCATATAACATTATTTTTTTATCATTTTCATTCTTTTTTTCTTTGTTATTTATATCATATTCAATATTCTTAACGACAGCTGCTTTTTGTTGTTCCTCTTTTTTTATTTCTTTAAATAAAATATTTAAATTAAAATTAAAGAATGATTTGTCTATAATATTAAAATGATAGGATATAAAATTAATAGTACATAAATTATTAACATCAATAACTAATGGATTATTTAAAATATCAAGCAAATATAAAAATAATTTTTTATGTATCATATTGTTTTTATAATGTAATAAAAAAATTTGAACAATAGTTTGTACTTTTATATTTTGCTTTCCTTCTTGATTTAATAAACACCAAAATTTTTTGTAAAAAAAGTTGTATTTTTCTATAGATAAAACATTTATACTATTAACTAAAGAAAAATAAAAATTAACTAAACCTTGCATAGAATTAATTTCTTCTTTTCTTAAAAATATAATATCTGATAATTTATATAAAAGTTTAAATAATTCACTTTTTATATTATGCAATTCCAATGCTATATCTTCTTTTTTTTCTTCACTATTGTCTTTAATTTTATCCATATAGCAATTATCATTTTTAAGAACACTAGAAGCATGAAATAAAATATTTACATTACCAATATATTTTACTTTTTTTGATTGATATTTTTTTATAATATAATCATATATAGAATAAAATATCATTATTAATTGTTTCATTTCAACATTTTTATGATTTTCTATAATAAAATTAAATAATTTTTCTAAGATATATAAATTATTGTAATCTAAAATTAACAAATTCCTCTTAACTAAAATAATATTTTGCATATTTTTTAAGTTAAAAAAATAACTATTTTTAACTATATTTTGAACAAAAATATAAATAAATTTTTCATAAAAATATTTAACATTTGCTATACCTATCAAAATGTCAACGTAATTCCTTATATCTGATATATCGATATTTTGATCAACATATTTGTTATTTTTGTTTTCTTCTATATATTTCATATTCATTATAAAATCATTATTTTTATGACATTTCAAAGTATCATTAATGATAACATTTTTTAATATTTCCTGTTTTATTTTTATTTTATCCTCGTTATTTAAATAATTATCTATTTTTTTTTGTGGATAATTATTTATTTTGTATTTGTTTATTATATCTAATGTTAATTTAAATGAGTCATATTTTTTAAAATTTCCTAATTGGTCATTATTGTATGAAATATTTGTATCAGAATTTTTAGATTTACTTAAATTATAGTTTTTATCTGAAGTATTTATGTTTTTGCGAAATTCAAATAAATCAGTGAACTTAATCAATTCTTCATAGTTTATTTTAAACAAGAAACATTCAATTAAAATTTTATACATACTATTATTTATAACTTTCATTCTTGAAAAATCTCTTAATAATGAAGAAATATCTCTTTTACTCCCATAATGAAGCCATAAGTTAAAATTCTTAATTGAATTTTTTTTTAAAACATATTTAGAAAAGTTTTTGTCATTTATACAAAATTCATCTAATAATAATAAATTAAAGTTAAATTTAATTCCATTTTTTATATAAATTTGTTCATTTAATAATAATTTAATAATTAATGATATAAGTTTATCTGCATTTTTTATATTATAATTTACTAATATATTTATTAATCTACACAACTCAAAAGTAGAAAAATCAAAAATATTTCGACTAGATAGAAATTTATTTAATAATATATTATTAATTAATATTTTCATATTATCATTCATATTTTTATTAGAATATTCTAAGAAATTAATAGTTGTCTTGATATCTAGATTGGTAAACTTTAATTTCTCTATAATATATATTTTTACTGAAGAAAATATGTTCATAAATATATTTTTGTTAAAAATACTAAAAAAACAGTTTTGATTTTTTAAATTATTTACACTATTATTATAATTTTGATTACACACCATTTTATTATTATTATTATTATCCATATTCTTATTTTCTCCTTTTCTTTTTTTTTGTTGTTCACTTTTTTCTTCATTTCCTTTTTTCTTATCCTTAAACTTACTTTTGTAATTATATAAATAATTCATAAATTGCTCACCTTTATATAATTTACCATCGTTAATTTGATTTATATCATTTTCATTTATTCGAATGGACAGAAATGAAAAAATGAACTGTTTTAAATTAATAATATTATTATTACATTGTAAATCCTTTTTTTTAATAATTGAATAAGCAATGTAGATAAAAAGATATTTAAAATTTAAAATTATTTTATCGTCCATTAATTTCTTTTTTTCTATAAAATTTATGATTTTACACATTGACCAAAAATATCCAATAAGATATTTTTCTTTTAAAAATAATAGAACATTTAAATTTTTTTTTAAGCGAAGTATTATATCAATAAAATTATATAAAACTATTTTATTATTTTCAATTGATTTTACATCTTTAATTATAGTAATAATATCATTTTCCAACTTTTCTATATTTCTTTTATCTATATTTACACCATTTTTTAAACCTTCATAAAACAAATCACTATTTTTTACATTATTTTCTTTAGAGGATTTTTTTTTCTCTCCTGAACTATTTAAGAGATATGCTTTATTAGCATAAAACTTACAATGAGTTAATTCACTTGGTATTTTGTAAAAAAAAATGTAGTTCACATTTTTAAAAAGGTTGGTTATTCTTAATTTTGTCATAATCGTATACTTCCATTATGCTTTTGAAATAAATATATAACACTAAAACTTTTGATTCTACATAAGTAATTAAGTATAAAATTTAAAAAAGAAAATATAGAATACTAATTTTCACTAGTATTAACAAAATATATGAATCATTATATCTGGAATAAAAAAAAATTTATTTCAAAATTTTATTTTTTCAAATTTTATTTATCAAATAATATAAAAGTTAAATAATTCAAAAATATGAAATTTTAAAATGTGTCATTTTTTAAGTTGTTGAAATAAAAAAAAAAAATTATCAACATAAATTCAAAATATTTACATAGGTATATTTTTTCAAAATGTTTTAATTTCATAAGTATAATTTTTAAATTATATCGAACTAAAGTAATTTATTATTTTATCATTAACTTTTTTTTTTTTTTTTTAAATTATATTTACCTTAAAAATTAGATGCTCAAGTAATTTAAGAAAAAAAAATTATGTTCAAATCATATAAATTAACAAAGAAATATATATTATATGTATTATTTATAATACTTTTTAAACAAATTAGAAATGTTTATATGAATAAAATTAGGTATTGTTTGAAGAATAAAAACTTTTTTTATATAAAAAATAATTTTTTTTTTTTTAAAGAGAAAAAAAAGATATATTTAAAGAAACACGAAATGGATTTTTGTGAGGTAGATTTGGATGAATTTTGTTACAAGCAGTTTGATAAAACAAAAAAATCTTGTTCTTATATTCCATATAATAAAAAGGAATTTATTGAAAAGGTTAATGAATTAATAAAAGAAAAAAAAATTAAAGTTGTTCCAGGTTATGCAGGTTTTTGTAAGCATATATTTATAGAAAATTTTACTGATGCAACAATTGAAACAATAGAAATTAATGATAAAAATAGGGAATTAATAAAAACAGATTATATATCTAGAAGAGATAATGAATTGCCTGTATTGATCAGATGGATATCAAAAAAAGATATAAAAGATATAAGAAAAGCAAAATATTTAGACTTAATTTTATACTCAAGAGAACAAATAGAAAAAGAAAATAAAGAAACAAAAATTGTTCCACATAAAAAGTCAAACTGTTTATATTCCATAATTTGCATAAAACCACAAGATGAAGATTATGAATTACCTATGACCCCAATTACTATGTTAAGAAATACTTTAATAACTGAAGGAGGAAGTGGTATTAGTTTAAATCGTGAAAAATACTTAGAATCAGTTAAATATTGGAGACATCATGTGTCAATAATAGACAATTAATATTTGATTTACAAAAAAATAAAATAAATCAAAAAAAAATTATTTAAAAATATTTCTACAAAATTTTTAGCTTTATTTAAAAATAACTTAATTTTTTTTAATCAAACTAAAACTATATAATATTTTGTTAAAAAAAAAAAAAAAAAAAAAAAAACAATTTTATTACGTAAAATAGAATAATCAAATTATTAAAAAATAGATATATAAATTCTCTAATTATTTAGAGGTTATAATTCAAATAAATTAAATATATGTATTTTTGATCATGAACAAAAACATTAAAAAAAAAAAAAAAATATATATATTTTCAATAAAAATAAACTTAGATAAATATAAATAATATGAATAATAATTCATATTGGTTATTTTTTTAAAAGAAACAGTATATGTTTTTCATGAAAATATAATATATATATATATATGTATAAAATTATTAAGATTAAATCAATAAAATTTTTATTACAATAAAATTTGTAGTTTTTTTTATACATATGTAAGGATATTTTTTTAATGGTTATAATGTTATTTGAATTGTTAATAGACATTAGTATCCCTAAATATTTATAATTTTAATATTTCAATAAGTTTGCATATCCTTTTAATTATTCTCAATATTAACATAATTCAGTGTGTAAAATCAAAGAATTTTTATCTTCCTGGGTATAAAGTTTTTTTTTTTTTTTTATGAAAAAAATAAAATTATTTAAAAGTATCTCTTTTTATTAATTTGTTTCATTTTGTTTTTTTCCTTTTATAAAATCTAAAAGATTTTTTGGTAATTTCCATTTTGGTACGTTTTCTTTTACTCCATCAAATATTTTAAGTTTATAAATAAAAGGGGGGGCTGTCAAAACTTGTACGAATTTTTGTGTTTCTTCTTCAGGAGTGGAAGCAGCTGAAGTTAAAGCTATTTTTTTAACATTTTTAAGAATATCAAAATTAAATTCATCAACCGTATTAACCAACAAAGATGGAACATTTCTTATTTGTGATGAATAAACCAATTTCTTTGCATTTGAAGATGACTGACTTCCCACAACAATAGTTAAATCACATTCTGTGCAAATTTGATTAAGAGCTTGCTGTCTGTTTGTTGTTGCATAGCATATGGAACCACTTGGAATTGTAAGTATTTGAGGATATTTTTCTTTTAATTTTTTTACAATTAATGCACAATCATCCATACTTAATGTTGTCTGTGTAACATAAAAAAGTTTTTCATCTTTTGGGAAATTCAAATTTTCTACATCTTTTACATTTTCAACAATAAATGTACATTCAGGTGCTTCATTGTAAGTGCCTATAACTTCTACATGATTTTTATGACCAATTAATATAATTTTATATCCTTCTTTAGCTTTCACCTGAACATACACATGAACTTTATTAACTAATGGACAAGTTGCATCAATTTCAAACAATTTTTTTTTTTTAGCTAATTCTCTAATTTGAGGACTAATTCCATGTGCTGAATAAATTAAAATGCTCCCATCAGGAACTTCATTTAAATCTTCAATAAATATCGCTCCTTTTTTCTCTAAATCCCTACATACTATATCATTATGAACAATTTTATGTTTCACATAAATTTGAGTATTAAACAATTTTAAGCACTCTTCTACTGTTTCTATAGCTCTACTTACCCCTTTACAAAATCCTCTTGGATTTACTAAATATAATATCTTTTCGTCACTACTTATATTTTCTAGTCCTTTATCCATATTATTATTTTCATTTATGATTGAATTTGTTTCTTGTCCATCAATTTTTTTACACATTACTTTAACATTTGTTTCCTCACTAAACTTACTGTTACTACTTAATTTTCTTTCACTGAAAAAACCAGCATTTTGAAACGTTCTAGAATTATTGAATTTTAGATTATAATATAGAAAAGTGTAATTTAATAGCTTTACATCATTTTTTTTATATGTTTTAAACGTACCTATGTTTCTAACCTTCCAAATAGCCATTGGAATTTTAGAGGGAGTTTCTAATAATTTTAATGGGTTTTTCATTGTATATTTAATTATATTTGCATTTAATAAAATTATTAAACATTTAAAGAAAAAAATATGAAAAAATTTTAAAGAATATTTTGAACAAGGAATATAATGTGGAGAAAATTTCTTAAAGAGATAAAATAGTACATAGTACATTATTATTTATATTTATTTATATTCAATTTTAAATTTAAAATTATATACAAAATTTATTATCAGAAAAATTTGTTTCTATTATTATATGTTAAATTTTTTATATACAAAATTAAATATACACTATATTTAATTTAAAAAAAAAAAAAAAAAAAAAAAATTAAATTAGTAATTAAAAATTTTTAAATAATGTGTACTTTTATTATTTTTTTTCTCTTCTGCAATTTTATGAACCACATATATTTATGAACAAAAAAAAAAAAAAAAAATAATAAAATAATTAAGAATATATATAATATACACAAATAATGAATATTTAATTTCAAATATGATATTTGTATAATCATTAAAATATTTAACAATAAATAATAAAAAAAAAAAAAAAAAAAAAGCAAAAATAAAAATAAAAATATATGAATACTAATAATAATATTATACCAAAGAAAATATAATGAAATAAATAAATAATAAAGAATAGGTAAAATATATCATAATATTAATATTTATTGATGTTATTACTATTATAAAATTATAACGGATAATGAAACAAAAATGGACAAAAAAAAAATAATTACAAAAAAAAAAAAAGAAAAATATATATATATATTTATATATATATATATATATTAAAAATGTAAAGCAGGAGAAATAGGTGCTTGTTTACAACGATAAAATAAAACATACGGTGTATGATCATTTGACAAATCTTCTGAAATATGATTTATTAATTTTGAATTTACTTTAGTTACAGTTGAATCATCCATTTGATACCATTCATTCTTATTTTTTTTTCCATCTTCAGACTTCTTTCCAATAAAATAATAATGACCTGAAGATGCTGATACCCCACCATGTATTATACCTCCATATAATTTATAATCAAAATTATTTACAACTATCTTTGAATTTATTTTCACATGAGTTTTTATCTTTTTTTCATTAGAAGTAAAAGACCAATTATATCTATAAAAAATGCATATATTTGTATAATAATATAACAAAACAATATTAAAATAAATATAATTGTATATAAAATTATAAATTCTATTTCAGAATTATAATAATTATTATTACTCTTTTTTTTTTTTTTTTTTACCTGTTTAATATCAAAATAAGATGACAAGGAGGTGATAATATTTCATTCCATTTTAAGGCATTTCTTTTTTTGTTACATTTAGAGCATTTATATTTGTTATTACCATATATTTTCTCTTTCTGAACAAAAGTATCAAAAAATTTTTGAATTGATAAATCTTCAGTAGTTTTCATAGGAACAGGAAATGATAAATCATGTATAATTTCTTCTTTTTTTGAAATATAAAGACATTTTTGACATTGAACTTTTTGAACTACCACTCCTGAAAAAATTAATCTTAAGAATTCTTTATCTGAACCTCCCAATTTCTCAAATATATACCTAAACACTTCAGTTACATCTTGCTGATTTTTATTATTAAGTTCGTTTGGAAGTATATTTAATACTTGTTCAGTAGATATATACGGCTTGTTTGTAATTGTCATCTTTTT
The DNA here is from genome assembly GCF_900005855.1 of Plasmodium gallinaceum. Lineage (NCBI taxonomy): Eukaryota > Apicomplexa > Aconoidasida > Haemosporida > Plasmodiidae > Plasmodium > Plasmodium gallinaceum. The sequence goes on along the minus strand of NW_021628221.1, from coordinate 294,858 downwards.
AAAAAAACTTTTTAATTCCTCTAAAAAATGTTCTGATTCATCATTTGATTTCCTTTCGTATTTTTCCTTTTTACTTAATGCTTGGTTTTTGTCCTTTTTTTTGTTTCCACCAATTTTAAATAAAAATAAGTTAACTATAAAAGAAACAGTACTATATAAGGCTTGTAATAGACTATTTAAATAACATGTGTTCCCTAAATTCATTAATCCTACAGGGGGATGTTGCATTTCTCTTTTTTTCATTTTTTTTAATTCTGACTTCTCAATGCGTAACATTAAATATTTCTGTTTTTTTTTCTTTTCTATTCTTCCTTTTTTTTCCTCTTTATGAGTAGACAAATTTTCTTTAAAAAAATCACTAGCAAAATTTATTTCATTGTAATTATCATTTAATATGTGACTCCTTGAATAATTATTTTCTGTGTGAATACTACCATTTTCGTTTGGTAAAGGATGTGCATAAAATAAAGTATTATTTTTTTTATATGTATTTAAATTTTCTAAATTATTACTTATATTATTAATGTTATTTAAATATTCGTTATCCTCTTTTGTACTTTCATTGAATAGATCCTCTTGAGGTATTTGTTGTTTTAATATATAGCTTAATGAGGGATCTAAACTAATTGGAGAATTATTGTTTTGATTAAAAAATTGATCTGGTATATTTCTATTCTTATCATTATGAAAAATATTTACATAATTTTTTAACATATTGTCATTGGTATTGTAAAAATTATGTTTTGATGATTTTAATTTTGTTTTAGACTCATTTTCAAAAATGAAATCATTAACATATTCATTTGGAACCAAATTATTGTCATTTAATTTATTGTTTAATGGCACATTTTTATTATTTAACTTTAATTTCTCTATATTGTTCTCTTCGTTACTTTTAATATTAAAAGTATTTTTTTTTGGAATAAAATAATTATCACTCATGTCGTTATATCCTAAATGTTTTACATGTTTTTTCTCGTTGTTATTATCTATTGTATTTTCGCTTACAGTATTATGCTCGTTTTCATAATTTTCAAATATTTTATCATTAACAATATAATTTTCTGAATTCTTTTTATCAAAACGAAATTGTAAATCTGAATAAGAATTATCATTCAATTTTTCTAAGTTTTCTTGTGAATACTTATTTAATGAAGAATATTTTTTTAATTTCAATTTTTCATTTTTTAAATTTTCTTCAGGAAAAAAAATATTATCATCATATTTATTATTGATATTAATAAAATTATAATTTTTTTCATTATTTATATTATCAAATATATTTCTAATATTATCACTCAAATTTTTATTTGTTTCATCACCTATATTATCAAATTTGTTTTCCCCTTTGTTTTTTGCTCTGATGAAACAATTATTTTTTTTATCAAAATGATTGATATCAAAATCAGTATTTTCCTCTTTAGTAATTTTCATTTTTTTTTCTTCTTTTTTTAAAGAAATATCATCATTAAAATTATTTATATCATTTCTGCTAATATTATTTTCATCAAATGATGGGTTATTAGATATAGAGGATAAATAAACATTATTGCTCAAATTATTTAAATCGTTAGAATTATGTATTTTTTTTATGTTGTTAGAGTTATTATAAAAATAGCAATTACTAATATTTGAAGTATTATTATTATTATGAATACTTTCTAAATCCTTTATAATTTCTTTAATTAAACTCATAATTTCAGAATCAATTTCGTTTTCAATAAATTTCCATAAGAAAAAATATTTTTTGAAAAATGGAATAAAATATACTAGAACTACATATGAATATTTAAAAGTTTTTAGTCCCAATATTTTATGATTTAAAAAATAATGAAATTGCTTTAAACATGATTTTGCATTTAAAAGATTAGAAATTCTACATATTACAATTTTAATACAAATGCCTAAAAAAATTAAATTTTCTATTTCATTATTACCACTCATAAAGTTATTGTATTCCTTATTCTTTTGAAAAGTTTTATTACAAGACGATATATTATTATCTATGTCTTCATTTGGATAGTTGTTATTTTTTAATTCTGCTAATAAAAAAAAAAAAAAAAAAAAAAAAAAAAAAAAGTGAAATAATATATCATTAAAATATTTATTTTTTTCATATTTGCTATACATATATATATGTTCATATTTATTTTTCTACCATTTCTTTTCTCACAATTGTGATCGTCATTAAAGAAATTTCCATTAAAATATATATCAAAATAGTTTTCTTTTCTTATCTCATTATTTACGAAATCATTAAAATTAAAATTATTTATAATATTTTCAATATCGAAAAGGTTTAAATATTCACTTTCATCTTTAATTTTGTCTTTATTTGAAGAGTTAGTCACAAAAAAATCCTCTTTAAATGAAGTTTTTTTATGAATTTCTTTACTTTTTATTTTATCTATTGAATTGTTAGAAAGATCTGGCAAAAATGTTTTTTTTAAATTTAGTTTCATATTTTCTTTTATGTCATTATTTAAGCAAATATATTCATAAAAAGATTTTAAAAAAATAAGCATAAAATCATAGTAGTAATATTTATTTTTTTGAAAAAAAGAAAAATGGTTTATTTTTTTTGTATCCCAAAATAAAATACACATGATATTCCATATCGATATAAATTGATTAAAATTAATTTTATAATTCTCAATAAATTTTTTTGAATATATCATTAATTCTTCAGGTTCTATTAAATATAAGGTATATATAATATCATTTGAACAATTATCTTTATATTTAATTAAAAAATTCAAAAAATAAGTAAAACATATTTTGGATAAATTAGGGTTAAGATCTTTTTCTGCTTTTAACAAAAAAAATAAATTTCTTTTTTTATTCAAATCATCTTTCTTATTATTTATCCAATTATAAATTAATTTAATAAAGGATTTTTTTGGTTTTGAAGATGGTATATTACACCATATGGAAACAACTAAATCTCGAATTTTTGTCGAACTTATCTTATTAATATTTTTTTCTTTTTCATTTTTTAAACATATTTTTAATAATATTTTGCATTCATTATAACCTACATATTTTAAATTTTCCAAATTTTTCCAAACTGTATAAAAATCTTTTTCATCACCAGTAATATCATGAAATTCACAAAAAAAATTATCAGAGGAATCCACGTTTGAATTATAACCTTCAAAAAAATTATCAAAATTCTTATTTCTCATTATTATATCTTTATTTTTATTTTTACAAAAGTCATTAAAAGATACTTGTTTTTTTTGAAAATTATTTCCATTCATATTTTTTAGACTTTCTTTATATATTTCTTTATTTATGTTCTCCTTTGAATCTTTTTTTTTAAAACATTTTTTATAATATTCATTTGAATGTGCTATATTTGAAAATTTATATTTATAAAAAAGGTAAATTTTAAGAAACCATTCTGCGTATCTGAAATCTATTTTATCATTAAATATGTAAATTAAATCATCTGGCTTAAAATTTTTTTCAAATGTTTCATTATCTAAAATAAATAAATAAAAAAGACTAACTAAACAAGCATTATATAACTGAGGGTATATATATAAAATATTTAATATTTCGTTCATTATATATTTTTTTTCTTCACTAGACGAATAAAATAAATTTCTTCTAATTTTATCAATTTTTTCATCATTACTTAGCTCTAATGACAATAATATATTTTTAATATTTTTATAATATTTTGTATCATTATCATTGTCATTATTGATATCATTATTACTATTATTATTTTCATTATCATTATTATTATTGTCAATTTTTTCTTCATTACTATTACTACTTCTATCATTACCATTACTTTCGTAATTATCATTACCATTATTATTACTATCATCAACATTCTCTTTGTCATCACTATTAAAATTGTTATAAAAATTAATAGCTTCACTATTTTTTTTATGAAAGTTGAAAAAATTATCTATTTTATTATTTCCATTGTTATCATTATCTATTTTATTAGAATCATTATAAGAATTTTTTTTTTTTATTTTTATGTTAATATCACTTTTTTCATCATTTTTATCTAAAATATCTCCTTTTATAACAAAATTTGATTTACTGTTTTTTTTTTCTTTTAACTGTTTTAGGTAAAAAAAATTGTTATTTGAAAAAAAATCATCTGAATTATTATTCCATTGAATATCATCATTTGTTAAATGGTTTGTTTTGCTATTATATTGACTTCTATTTTTTTCTTTTATCACATCATTGTTTTTTGTTTTATTAAAGTAAACGTTTCTCATTTTTAAATTATTTTCTATATTATTTTGTTCCCTTTCATTATCTTCATAATTATATTCTCTCAAATTATGAGAAAATGAATTTTCATTATACTCTTCATTATAAGTTTTGAAACTGGTTTCTCCTTCCTTATAGTTATTTTTTCTTTTCTTATACATTTCTTCAGAATTATGACCTTTATATATTTCTTTTGTTTTACCTAAATTTTCATTTTGTAAAGATTCATTTTTTTTTATCTCTATATCTAAATCGGTATCTTCTGTAATTTCTGCTTTTGAAATGTTTTTAAAATTTTGATTTTCTTCTTTCTCTTTTTCTATATTTTCCTTTAAGAAATTATATTCCTTTTTTTTTTTTTTTAAAACTTTATTATCTATTACAGAATTAAAAAAATCATTAACATTTTCACTTTTATTTTCTTCCTTAAAATTTTTGAATTTTTTTATTTCTTCTGTTGATAATTCTTTACTTTCTGGATTTTCTTCCGTTTCTTCATCTTCCTTAATATGATATGTTTTAAAGTAATTATATAAATTTTTATCATCATTTTCTTTACTTTTATTTTCTAAAATAGATGTAATAGGATTGTTATTATTATCACTTAATAAATATTCCTCATTGGAAATCTTATAATTTTTTAATTTATCTTCATCAGGAAAACTTTTTTTTTTTTCATACCTTACGTTCTTTGTCTTTTTAATTAGTTCATTATTTATCTGATTTTTTTTTTTCTCATTATTTTTATGTGTTTTTTTATTACTATTTTCATCATTTGATTTCATATTATTATCACTGCTAATATTATTTTTCTTTATAATAAAGTTTTCTTCACTTACCTCTTTAGTATTTTTTCTTTTTTTTTTGTATTTACTTTTGTTATGAATATTATTATTTGTAAAATCATATTGTTCACATTGTGAAAACTTTGAGTTTTTATTAATAAAATAGGAATCATCAAAATAGTTTAAAAATTGTTGGCTCATTTTTTTTTTTTTTTTTTTTTGTTCTTTATCTTTGACATTTTTAAAAAAATTTTGATTAAAGGTTAAACTAGAATCATTCAAGTCATACTCATTACTCTTTTTTGTTTTGAGCATTTTTTTAGAATTTATAGTTTCATTTTCATAATTATTATCATTGTAAAATATTTTATTACAACTATTTGAAAAGCAAAAAGATTTACTTAATTCTGAATTATATCTTTCCCTATTCTTTGGTATTAGGTTATATAAGTTTAATGTAGAACTAGGAAAGGTATCTAATTTTTTAAAATTATAATTATCTGATTCGCTATTTTCCATACGTTTAATATTATGAGAATATTTATTTTTTTTTGACATTGACTTTATTTGCTTAACCTTACTATAATTTTTATTTTTTTTTTTCTTTTTTAAAAATGAATTACTTTCTCTATATGAACTTCTTTCAACATATTCTTGACTGAATTTAAAAGTGTCATTGCTGATTACACTACACAATTTTTGTGATTCATTTATCTGACTTGAATTATCATAATTAAAATTTTCTATATATTCAATCTTACTGCTTTTTTTATTTGCTTCAAATGTATCTATATCTTCAGTATTTATATCATTAACAAAAAATTTCTTTGAATTGTTATCATGAGAAGAAGATAATAATTTATTAATATTATTTTCTATTAAGACATTTTCATTCTTAGAATTTTTTTCATCTAAATTTTCAATCATACTGGAAAAAAGACTGCAATGATCATCCATTTTATTTTTATTATAAGAAAATAAAGATTGAAGGTTTTTATATTCTTTTATAAAACTTTCATAAACATTATCTTTAATTGATAAATTTTTATTTATATTTATTTCCTTTTTAATTTCTTCCTCTTTATATATAACATTGGAAGAACCTTTTCTTACTGTATTATTAACCATTTTTGAATTTTCATGTGGATCTATGTTTTCTTTATTATAATTTTTATTATTTTCTTTCCCTAATGATAATTCGTTATAATCCTCATATTCATTATTGGAGTAATCATAGGTAAAATAATTAAATGATAATTTATCATTATTTTTTTTAACATCTTTTTTCTTTTTTTTTTTTTTTTTTTTTGAATCAAATTTTGATATATATTTTTCATAATTAGAATATGAGCATAAACTATCTGTACCTCTTAATGATTCGCTTTTAGGTTCACTCATAAATGTATTTTTTTTAAGTGAATTATGCTGAATATTATTCTTATTATCATTCTCATTATGGTTATTACTCTTATGATCATTCTGTTTATCATATCTATTAAATTCATTTGTTTTCCTTTTTCTTTCTTTATTTGATTTTTCTGTATTCTTCAAACATGATGATACTTCATTAGAAAATAAATTATTTTCATTAAAAGAACTTTTTTCTAAGGTAAAAAAATTAAGAGTACTTATTTTAGATTCTAATGAATTACGTTTATCTTTTTTATTTTTTTTTTCTACATTATTTTTTAAATAATTATTTGAAACATCATTTACATTATTATTAATATAATTACTATTAAATAATGAGTTAAATTCTTTTTCTTCACTTATATTCATCGATTTATTTTTTTTTATTTTATTAAATTTGTCTAAATTTCTTACTTTTCTATAAAAATCATTATATTCTTTAAATCTTTTTTTTTCGTCAAATTTTTTATGTTCAGTCAAAATAGCACTTTTTTTTTTCTTTTTATTTTCCTTAATAGGACTTTGTATTTTATTTAAGTTTAATTTATTTATATTTGAATATAAATCTTTATTTTCATTGTTCATCATTATCTCATCATATTCATAATTATAAATATCACTTATATACTTTTTTTCATTATATAAATGCATTCCATTACTTTTTTCTTCTGGATTTTTTTCATGTTCGTTTTGTTTATTATCTAATTCAACCTCTTCATGTTTTTCTCCTTTTTTTTCTCCATTCTCATCATCACTTTCATTCTCATCATCACTTTCATTCTCATCATCACTTTCATTCTCATCATCACTTTCATTCTCATTTTCACTTTCTTTTTCATCTTCACTTTCTTTTTCATCTTCCTTTTGGCTTTCATTTTTCTTTAAATTTTTATTTTCTTCTTTTATTTTTTCTTTTTTTACTCTATCTTCCTCATCACAATAAATTTTATTATCTTCCATATAATTATATGTATTTACTCTTTCATTTTCACTTTTTAAAATATTTAAATCATTAAGCTTATTAACTTTATAGTTTAACATATTTTTAACTTCATGTTTTGAATTATATCTTTTTTCTTTCTCTTTATCTTTTAATAAATCTTTAAAAAATTTTTTATTACGTTTTATATTTGCAAATGTGTAATTATTTCTATATTCTAAATTTTTTAAATTATCTAAATTTATTTTTATGTTGTTTTGGTTATTAATTTTTTTTCGTAATTTTTCCTTTTTTTTTTTTTTTAAATTATATATTAATGCATCACGCTTATTATGAGCGCATAAACTCAAATAATTATTTATTAAATTTAATTTTTTTTCATTTTTAAAATTACTTAATAATATTGCATCAATTATTTTTATATTCTTACTTAAGTTATCATTTTTTGTAATTTTATTATAGTCTAAATATTTTTTGTTTTGCATTTTTTTTTTTTTTTAAATTGTAGTATTCATTGTATTCATCAAATTAAAAAAAAAAAAAGTTTCCACAATATATATCTTTCTCCTCTTTATAATATCAAAAAATTTTAATGGTTGAAATTATGTGGCCATTGTATAAATATATATATGTTTACATTTATATCAAAAATATAAACAAAATTTTTTTTTTTTTTTTTTTTTTTTTCTTTTACTAATTTAAAAACTATAAAATATTTTAAATTTATCTTTTTAACTATATAAATATTCTTTACAAAATTATAATTCTATTTTTCTATATTACAAATTTATTAGGAATAAAAATAGAGTAAATTAATTGATTTTTATGAGAAATTGCACACGTTTTACTAATAAAATTATTCAAAATTAGTAAATTTCATTTTTATAAAACCAAAAAAA
>NW_021628221.1:285384-285582 GCF_900005855.1 Plasmodium gallinaceum | reverse complement strand
TTTTTAGTTTAATGGTTAAAACATACTCTTGATAAGGGTAAAATTTTAGTTCAATTCTAAAATAACCTAAAAAAAAGGCTTCCCTAATGATAAATTTNCTATTTTTTATTCTATTATTTGCTTATATTTACTATGTTGTATTTTTTCTTTCTTATTCTTTAATTTTCCTTTTTTTTTTTTTTTTTTTTTTTTTTTTTC
>NW_021628221.1:277716-284384 GCF_900005855.1 Plasmodium gallinaceum | reverse complement strand
TAAAAAAAAAAAAAAAAAAAAAAAAAAAAAAGAAAAAAATAATAAAAATTTTGTTTTTATGTAGAAAAATATATAATTATCCTTATATTTTAAAAAATGTAAGATACACAATTTATTTTACATCTATTCAAAATATGAGAAAATAAAGAAAATAAAAAAACATATATCTAAGTATATACAAATTGTAAAAATGATTTTAAAAAAAAAAATTTTCCTTCTACTAATATTTTTCTTTTTATTTAATGAATGTTTCTGTTATGAAAAAAAAAAAGAATTTATAAAATTCTTAGATTCAAGCTCTTCAGAACTTTCAAAAAATAAATTATCTTTTAAACCATTTATGGTAAATCAAAATGCCATTTTTAATAAGTTATTTTTAAAAAATATTTCTAGTTATATGTTAGATAAGCTTGAATTTTCTAAAAACTGGAAAAAATTAGATGAAGCAAACAAGGAAAATTTTAACAATATACATTTAAAAGAAAAATTTTTTTTTAGAATTAGGAAAGAGAACAAAAAAAATCCATATGCATATATTCCTATTAATGAAGATTCAAAGAAGGAATTCAATAATTTCGAAAAAAACAATACTTACAAAAGTATAAGTTATGATAATATATTTAAGAATGATAAAATAATAGAATCATCTCAATTAAAAAATAAAGAATATAATACTTCTTTTAAAAAAGAAATTAATAGTAACAATGATAGTAGCAATGAAAATAATCTCCATAGGTTTAATGAAATGATAAATAAAGAAATGATAAATAATTTTAAAGATATTTGTAACCAGATTTATAAAAAGACTTTTGATTTAAAAAATAGTTCTAAAGTTCATAATTCTAATATCTTAACTTTATATAAAAATCTTTTAGAAGGTAAAGATAAAAAATATGATTTACTTGGTTATGGTGAGATGAAAGATGTATCAGCATACGTTTTAAATTATTCATTAAATGATATTAAAAGTATTAAAAAGTGGAATACAAATATAAAAAGATTAAATTATTTAAACATAAGTAAATCTACACTATTAAAAAAAAAAAGTAGTAGAGAAATGTTAGATGTAAATAAATATATAGTAAACGATGAAAAGGATATTGAAAATGAGAAAAAAAATATTCTTTATTTAGTAAATAGCCTTCCATGGCCATTTAAAAGTCATGATGTTATATACGAAGTTTTCCAGAATTATGATGAAAGTGAAAATATGTTTATAATTGTAAATAAATCTATTAATGACCTTTTTAATAAAAATGAGAATTTTTCAAGAATCAATAATTATGAAAATTTTTTTTGTATATATCCCAAAAAAAAAGACATTTTTCAAAAAGGCTTAGATTATGTTATTTCTTTATATTACAATGCTAGCCTACCTAAATTTATTCAGAATAACCTATTTAGTAATTTATTCCCATCTCTCATTTATAATTTATATAGTTATTCACAAAAAGAAACAATTAAAAAAAAAGATATCAACCATGAAGACAAAATGAAATTGTTAAAACATAATGATTTGGAAAATTGTGAAAAAAATGATAATAAAAAGAGAGAAATTCAAGATGAAAAATATAATGAAAAATTAGATAAAAGAAATAACTGTTATATTAAAAAATTATTTAAATTTGTATTTACTGAAAAAATAAATACTATTTGGAAAGCAAAGAAAAATTTTTTGAAAAAATTATTTTTTTATTTGTACAATTTATTTTAAATATATATAAACATTGTTAAGAAAGTGTATTTTTTATAAATACATTTAAATTTTTATGAAAAATATACTTTAAAACTTTTTTTTTTTTCTTATTGTTTGGTTGCTTTAAGAAAAATTCTCATATATTTAATAATGATATTCATATTCTTTATTTTATTTAATTATTTATAATTTGTTCTATTATTTATTTTCATATTTATACATTTTTTTTTTAAATTTATTAATCTCTTAATAATTTTTCTATTGTGCTTTATATATATATATATGTATATATATATCTGTTACATTTTATCCTTTCTAAATCAAAAATTAAATTAAGAAAGTTACTAAGAATAAAATATAAAGCAAAAAAAAAAAAATATATCAATGATTTTTTTATTAAAAAAAAAGTAAGACATATTAAAAGTTTTATGAGTAACAAGGATATATTCTTTTTATGTGTTATTTTATGTAAAAAAAAAATAGAAAAAAAAAAGAAAAGAAATATCATTTTATAGAGGAAAAGATAATAAAGGATATAAATAATAAAATAAACAAAAGCAATTAACAACAAATATGTTAAATTAACAATAGACTCACAAAAAGTTTTGAAAAAAAAAAAAAAAAAATGAAGAAACAAGAAATTATTAATTTATATTTAACATTTAGAAAATATATATATTAACAATTTTAACAATATTAAATACTTATTTATTTTAGTTAATTAATAAAATATAAAATAATTTAAATAAATCCATATTCATAATAGTTTTTACTAAAGTAATAATAATAAATATATATTTCATTATATTCATAATCCTAAATTTTTAGGGGTAATAAATATTAATAATAAGAATTTTTATCTAATTATTTTTAACTCCTTTGATATTTTTTTTTTTTTTTTTTTTTTTGTATATAGCAAAAAAAAAAAAAAAAAAAAAAATAACAAAATAAATAACTATCTTATTTTAATTAAAAATAATTTCTATATATCTTAATTACATAACACTTAACTTGTGGCGTAACCACAAGAAAAGAAAAACGAACCAGAGGAAGAAAGAAACAACTGAAAATGAAAATGAAAAAATAGATAAGGTAGTTAAATTTATAATAAATTTATTACAAAAAAAATACTTCATTTTATTTATTTCCTTTATGATTTTATTACATCGAGAATTTCTTGATATTGATCGAATTGTCTGAACAATTAATTCTGTCATTGAGCTATATTGAATTTTAATTTTATTACAAAAGTTTTTAATTTCAGTAAAATTTATACTTTCAATTATACTTGTTATATAATTATATATAATAGATTTATTTCTAGTTGTTTCAGTAGTTTTTGGTGTATAATTTTTCCAATTCAACTTTTCTGTTATAGTACTATCTAAATCACTTACATCAAAAATTTTTTCATTTCTAATTTTAGCTTTAAGAATAAACAACTGAACAAGTTCATCTATATCTTCTTTAATAAGCACATTTATTTTATCACGAAATTGAATATATTTTTGATCATTTATACTAGATTTTGCAGTAATATTATATTTGTTCTGGTCGTTTTCACATGTATTATCTTCAAAACATAACTTATTATTATTGTTATTAGGAAAAATACGTTGATTTAAGATTCTTAAATATTCATCTATACCAATAAAATCTCTTCCACCAAAATTAAAATTTTCTTTCACAATTCCTATTGCTATTAAAGGAGACTTAATTTCATTACTTTTTATTTTATTGTAATATCTATTACCATCTTTTTTCATTATAATTATCCACATATAATCAAAAATTTTATTTGCATTTTCATAAAATTTTTTTTTTATATCATTAAAAAAATTCTCATGTTCTTTTAATTTTTCTTCAGTATCATTTATATTAAACGTATTAAATTTTCTAATTAATAAATTTACATGGCTTTCATCAATTATAGCTGCATTTTCATTTTTAATACATTTATCAACTATCGTAATATTTTTAAAATTAAAGTTTATCCTTTTTTGTAGTAAATCTTCTGTAATAACACAAGTTGTTCCACCTAAAATCGAAATTGTCAAAAAGAAAGTGGTAATTATTAATGTTATAATAGTTAAAAAACCAAAATAGGCACTAAATAAACCAAATAATTTATAAAAAGAATTATGATTTCCTGTATAATCTCCTTTTAATATACATACTATATATAAAATTAACCCTATAAGAATAATTAATGGTGGTATTAATAAAATAATATAAATAAAAGGAACTATATTACTATATTTATTTATATTTTCTTTAGAACTATACTTATCGTTAAAATCACTTATTATATAACTAGTTGATTGAATTATGTTAGTTATATAACTAAAATGCGTCCTAAAGTTTTGTTCTATATAATAATCTATTCTATCAAAAGTTGTTTTTATTTTTCTTTTTATCTGCACAGTTGTACCTTCTGTTTTTTTTAAATTATTATTTCCTTCATTTATAATAGATTCAAGAGATTTTTCTAGACTTATTAAACCTGGATACACATGAAGATATCTTCTTTCAAGCATATTATTATTAACAGACAAATTATTTTTCAATTTTTTTAAATTGTTAAAAGAATTTTTAAACTCTGAAAATTATATAAAAAAAAAAAAATATATATATATATATATATATATATATATTAAATATGTGAAGTATATATATATATATATATATATGTATATTTTTATTAATACTTATAAGGGCAGGAATTGGTTTATTTACATCTACAAGAGAATTATCTTCTATTTGTTTTTTTATATCTTTATATTTCTGTAAAATTAGTATAGTATCATTTATTACATTTTCAACAGAAAAACAAGACATATTATCATTTGTTCTATTAGAACATTTATCTTTTATTAAGTTTTCAAATGTTCTAGAAACATTACAAATGTTCATATGTATATCCTTTTTTGTTTTAAAAAAATAATGTAGACAAAAGGAACCCATAGCAATAAGAGCACATAGCAAAACACACAAAAAAAAATATATTAAAATATTTTTAAATATTTTTAGTACATTTTTAGAATTTTCACTTTTATCATTATCATATTCGTCTTCTTTTTTTTTTTTTGTAATTCTAGTGCAACAGCTAGTAAATAATTTAATTATTCTCCTTGTACAATTAGAATAAAGAATAAAACTTATAAAATAAATACATGAAAAAATGCATAGAAAAAGAAAACATGACATAAAAAAATTGTTTCTCTTTAATATAGACAGGATACTACCTAAATCAAAATTATACAGATCATCCATCCTCCATGAGGAAAAAAAAGGCATCAGCGGAGTTTTAGAAAAGCTATCCATTTTATCAATAGAATATTCAACATTATTATTTTCACAAAAATATCCAAACTCTGAAGTTACAAGTTCGTTTAATTGATTTAAATGTTCTCTTACTGATTCTGTAAGTGATATTGCTCTATTTACATTATTAATTTGACTCATTTTTAAAAATATAAAGAATTATAAACAAAGGAACTAGCAAATAATACATATAATGAATAAAACCAAAATATGATAAAAAAAAAAATATAATCTTAAAATTTATTCTTTAAAGCACGTCTATATAATAAAAAAAATTTTAATTTTTTTTTTAAACATAAAATTAATATTTACATATATGCATACGTTTAAATATATACTATTCTTTATTTTCCATATACAACTATTTTATCATATAAAAAAATAAATTTTGATGATTAAATATATGTATAACTTTAAATATCTCACATTTTACATATTCTTATATTTTAATTATTTCGCACACAACAAATAGGAATTTTATTTATTAAAATTTTATGATTAATTAAAAACTAATAGCTACAGTAATGGTCTTTATATTGAACCAAAAAACTCATAAAATTATCAAAAAATTCTGTTTAAAAAATTAAATTAGTCCTATGTATAAAAAAATTTTATTTTAATAATCTTTTTTTTTTGCATGTTTATCAAAAATAAAAAAAAGTTTTAAATGATTTAAAATATTTAAGTGCATATGTGCTTTAAAATAATTTATTGGGTTGATTTAATTTTTTTGGAGTCACTTTAAAAAATTTACTATCCATTTTTTTTTTTTTTTTTTTTCTTTTTTTTTTTTTTTTTTTTTATATTTTTATTATTTTTATAATCTATTTTTGGCTTAAAAAAGGAAAAATTTTAAATAATTTTCATAAATATCCCATTTTGTTTAATAGCTTAAAGTGTCCAATTTAGAAACAATCTAAATCAATTATACAACCATATATTTAATTTTCCATTTAAAAAATTTTATTGAGTATATATAATTGTTTAAAAATCTTATAATTTATTATTTTTTTCTTCAGTTTGATAATCTTTTTTTTTTTTTAATAATCCATCTATTTTTTATTGTTTTATTATAAATTAAATGGTTTTAAAGATTAATTCATAAAATTTTTCAGTATATTTAAATTTATAAAAAACATATTAAAAATCTTTTAGGAGATTAATTAAATTTTTTCATCATCATTTCCTTTTTTTTTTTTTTATAAAGGAAATGGAATTTACTCTCCTAGATAAAAATATAATGTTCAAATTTTGGTGTTGTTAAAATATTATGTTTATTAATTTATATATCATCTTGTAATTGTGAGTTTTAAATTTCATATAAAACATAAGAATATCTTATAAAAGACACAAATAAAAAAAATTACAAATATGTACAAATTTTTTTTTTTTTAAATAATTTTCTTCTTCACTTTTTTCAAGTTTAAAAAAAATAAAGAATGAACAAAATATATTTTTTTTTTTATTAAAAGACTCTATAAAAATAAGGAGAGGGAATTTTTTATATGGATTTCTTTTTTGTTTTAACTTAATTACTTTGATATATTTTTATTAAAAACAAAAAGAAGTTGGTGTAAATACAATATAAAATGTAAAAAATTATAAAAAATGTTTCGAAAAAAAAAAAAAAAAAAAAAAAAAAACTTTA
>NW_021628221.1:266545-276716 GCF_900005855.1 Plasmodium gallinaceum | reverse complement strand
TCGAAAAAAAAAAAAAAAAAAAAAAAAAAGCTTTAATAAGAAATAAAATTTTCTTCCTTTTTGTTAATAATTTTAATTATATTATGTATATTTAGGATAAATTACATTTTTAAAAGGATTTTTATAAAAACAAACATATTTATTCGAGTGTCTTTTTCTTTTGTCTAATTATTTAGAAAAAAAAAAAAAATTAACATATACAAAATTTATTTTTAAAAAAAATGGAAAATATGAATAGAATGTATAAATAATTTTTGTCCAAAAAAATTATAAAAACAATATTTAGTTAAATGTTACTATGAATGAATAGTTTCATTGCTTGTTTTTAATATATATATGTATGGCTTATTTTTAAAATTTATTTTTTATTATTGTTTATACTGTAATAAAAATAAAATAATAATATACATTGAAAAACTTGAATTCAATTACTTATATAATCAACTTTTTTTTTTTTTTCTATATACAATGTATTATATTTAAATATAGTTAAATAGCTATATTTATTTTATTTTATAAGGTATTTTTTTTTAAAATGGTACCCCTGCTAAAAACCAATGGTGAGATATATAAGTAAAAGACTAACCATGCAATATATATATTCTATTTAGAAGGAATAAAAAAAAAAAAATATGAGAACATCAAATTCGTAAATATATATATGTTTTTAAAAATATTTCAAAAATATAAAATTTCTTTTTATTTTTTTTTAAATATCTTATATATGTAAATCATATTACTAGAAAAGTTATTCGTTTATTTCTTTTTAATTCTTAAAATGTTACTTAAATAGACTTTTTCTATTTTTTTTTTTTTTTTTTTCAGAACTTATATATAAAACTCTTAATTATACTTTAGATATTTTTGAAATATCTAATGAAAAAAAAATGTTAAATATATTTCATAAAATAAATGAATTAATTTATTTAAGAGGAGAAAAAAGTGTTTTAAATGATGGAAATAAAATACATTTTGCGAAATATAGTGATCTAATAAAAGAAATGGAAATATATTGTGAGATGAACAAAAAATGTTTATATTTATATGAAAACAAAGAAATAACTTATAAGTTAATTAAATGTTTTGAAAAATGTTTTAATAATACTTTTATAGATAATAGTAAAATATATCCAATATTTAAATTAAATATAAAAGATTTTTTAAATTTGCATATACATAAACACATAAGTTCACAAGAGTTTCAATTTTTCCTGTTTTTATATTTAGAAAAATTCTTGTATTCTTTTTCTTTATTTTCATACAAATACTCTATTAAGAATTTATCAGAAGGTGTCATATTATATAATTTTGAAAATGTAAACACAGTGGATCTTAATAATGCTTTTTTTTATTTATTAATGAGAGATATAAATTGTATTATTTCAATAATTATTCCAATTTATATTAATACTATTTTAATTTACAAAAGTAGAAATTTAAAGGAAAAGATATATAAGATATATAATTTAATCGAAAACAAAAGTTGTAAAACCATATTTATAGAAGAAGAAGATGATTTATTAGATGTAATTAAATTAGAAAACACTTATGCTCATCATATTACAACAAAAAATAAAGAAAAAAATACTCTTTGCGATTATAACAATTTTTTTTTATTAAATATTATTCTTGATGAAAATCATAATGATACAGAGAATTTTGTGGAACATTTTGATTTAAGTGAAATGCTTATAAAAGCTCATATAAATTTTATGAAAATACATAAAAAATTAAAAAGAAAAATAGAAATTCAAAATAATTATATTCAAAAAAAAAATTCTAAATTAAATTTATGTAAAAATAATTTAGAAACTAAAAATGGGAAAGAAAAGTTAGATGATAAGGAAAAAATGAATTTTCTTGAAAAAAACGTATTTTCTAATATTTTTGATTTTAAATACTTCATAGATGCAGCAAATAAATACCATGAAGATGCTTTAATTAAAAATGAAACAGAAAAAAAAATAATAGACTTTATTACACAAAGTAATTTACATAATAGAAAGATTATAAACAAAAAAATTCAAGATGTCAGTATTGGTGATATGTATATTTATTACAGAAAAAATGAAAGTAAAAAAGAAATAAAGAAAGAAAAAGCATTTATAGATTTAGAAAAAGTTTTTAGGAAAAACGTTACTACTTGCATATTCAGAGATAACTTAAATTAGCTTGATTATTTAGATTAAATTTTAAAAAAATATGAAAAAAAAATTTGGATGTTTAAATTGTACAAAGTCTATGTTAAATTCTATTTCTTATTATGAATTAACAAATGAAATTAATGATAATAGTAATATTGATAATGTTCATACTTCTCCTATTAAAAAATATAGAAAAATCTTACATTAATAAAATTAATATCATAATAATGATAAAAATTTTCTATAAAATTATAGTAATACAAACAACTTTTATCTTTTATCAAAGAGTTAATAGTTTTTAAAAAAAAAATTTGGAAATTGTTTTAAAAAAAACTTTGTTAATAATTTTATTACAAAGATAGGGTATACATTATATAATAATATTTCTTTTGGATGGAAACTTTTTATAAATTTATAAATTATTGTTTTAGATATTTATTTAAAATTCTTCCTATTTACAAGAATTATAAATGAATTTTTCTTATAATTTAATTTATAAATATTGTTGTATTAATATTCATCAACTAAATTAATATATATAGTTACAAATTAACATATGCTATATATTTTTAATTCTACAAGAATTTATATTAATATGATAATATATTAAAATTATTAAATTTTAGGAATTATTTATTAAAATTCAAAAATAATTTTTTTTGTTATTATCTTTGAATTTCTTTTTTATCGTTACATCTTATTATTATTTATTTTATTTTTTTTTTTTTTAAATACACTTATCTGTTTATATTAAAATTAAAGTTTACTAATGTAGATTGTTTTTTCTTTTTTTAAGTATATAAATAACCACAATAATCAGAATAATAATTTTATTTTATGGATAAAAATAAATGAAAAAATGAATAGTTAGAAATATTAATTTTAATAACAATTTTATGCTGGAAAAGGATATATTAAATAATCAATAACCATAAAATTTACTTCTCTATTGAAAAAATGTTAGAACATCGCAATTTTACAAAAGTTGCAATTTTTAAATAATTAAAAAAAAAAAATGAATATATAATAAACATATTGAAAAAGAATCAAAAAAAAAAAAAAAAAAAATGCAAGAAAGATATGTATGTAGAAAATATTAAAATATTGGGATATACATATGACCCTAAAAAAACATAAAGTTTGAAATATAAAGAATTAAAAAAAAAATAACAGAATCACAGAAAATTATATATATATATATATATATATATTTTTATTCTTCTAATTAAATTATATTCAAAATATTACTAACAAAATTATATAATTTTTTTTTTAAGTGATACAATTACACATATTAATAGCAATAGAATATTAACAACAGAAATAATACCAAAAATTAAAAGATATTTTTTTAAAATACTATTCTTTTTTTCTTTTTTTTTTTCGTAATTTTTTGTTTCATATTCATTTCCTTCATAATCAGATTCAGAACATTTCCTTAATAAACAAATACTAGTTTCACTAATTTTAGAACATTCTTCAAAATAATCCTTGTTGCTACTAGTTTTTACTCTCATTTTAACTCCAACATCACATGTTTTTGAACAACTTGTCCACTCAGACCAATGTTCACAATGAGGATTGTCTTCTTTTAATATTCTATTTTTTATAACAGAATCATCATATAATAATCTAAAAAAATAAGAAAAATATTATATATATAAATATTATATGAGACTTTTTTTTTATATAGAAATTTGTAGTGTATTTCTATAAAGGAAGAATGTACATTTTTTTTTTTAAATTTTAATTTAAAAAAAAAAAAAAAAAAAAGAAATTTTAATTACTTGTTTGGTTCAATAAATTTTATTGAAGGATTATCATTGTAACCAAAAATAGAATCTGTATAAAAAAAAAATATAACAAATTTATTGTGAAATAATCTGATAAAAAATAAAAATTTTTTCTTTTTTTCTTTTTTTTATAAATTTAAGATTTACTTAAGTGTGATTTAAATAAATATAATAAGAAAAAGTATATGGAGATATTTATCAACATTTTGAACCATAAGTGTGTTTACAATGCATAGAAAAAAAAAAAAAAAAAAGCCTTTAACAATTTTGTAAAATTTTTATTCTTTTTATTTATATTTTGAAAAAAAAAAAATTAATCTATTAGTTTATATTTCTTTTTTTTTTAAATTTTCCTTTTTGTAACATTAAGGAATAAAAATAATTTAAACTTGTAAAAATGAAATTTACATTTAAAAAAAAAAAAAAAAAAAAAGCCTTTTTATATGTTGCACAAAAATTATAATTCACAATTTTGAAATAGGGAGACAATGAGATTAATTTGTTCTACATGCATAAATGCTTACAAGAACAGATCATATTTTTGTTCTTTTCTCTATTTTTATTGATTTGGTTGATTATATTATGTTGATGTAATATTTTATTACTTTTTTTTTTTTTAAGACAAAAAAGAAAGAAATATTCATAAAATAAAATAAGATAAATGATAAAAAGAAAATTTTATTTAATTATTTTAAAAGAGAAAAAATTAATTTAAAATGTAAGTTAAAAATATTAGAAAACATTTATTTTTCTTCAAAATTACATTTCATATTACCTCATGCAAATAATGATCTGAATTATTCAAAGTTTTATTAAAATAATATCTACATAAAATAATAGTTGTAAATTAAAAATGGTCATTTAATTTTAAAAATTTAACATTTTTACATTACAAAATCTCCAAATTGATAAAAAAAGTATAAGAACTTCACTATTATTTTTTATCCTTGAAATTTTTTTAAATAATTGTTTCATAAAACATTTTTTTTGTTATATCATTCATAAATAAGTTGTATATTAATAAGAAAATAGCACATTAAGATTTATCAAATTAAAAATAATCCAAAACAAATAAGTTGTAATTTAAGACAATTTTCACTAATATGCTCATATAAATTGCAACTTATTTCTCAATAGGTATATTATACAATTCCTTAATTATTTGAAATATAATTTACAGAACAAATAACTAAAAAAAAAAAAAAAAAAATAAGAAAAAAATATTATAATACTTTATGTATTTTATAAAATTTGGTACAAAAAAAAAAAGAAGAAATGCATTTTTGAAAAAAAGTATTAAATTCAATCACTTACAAATAAATGCATATTCATAAAGAAGCTTAAGAAAATAAAGTGACATACATTTTATTAACTATTACAATAATCACCTTTTTCATTTTATAAGTGAAATATAATAAAAACTGTTATTGTATTATTTAAGGGTTACCTAATTTATAATTTTTCCTTGTTTTTCTATATTTAATTATGTAATTTATGTTTTTTCCTCATTAAAATGATAAATGAAAGAAAAGGGAAATTTGAAAAAAAAAAAAAAAAAAAAAAAAAAGATGAACTGTTAATACGATATTTTAAAAAGTGGGTTTTTATATAAATTTATAAAAAAAAAATAATAAAATAATTAAAGTACAATAATATAAAAGGAAAATATTATTATTTAATATATAAACAATTGTATGCGATAAAAATTTAAAAAAAAAAATTATTATTTAATAATATAAAAATCAAAAAAACAAGTAAATAAAATACATATATATTTATAGAATATGTTTTTTCTCTACATCTCTTATTTTCTTATAAATTAAAATTAGAGTTGTAATTATTAAACCAGCAAAACCTATTGAAAAAATATAAGTAGTACTATTTCCTTTGTTTATTATGTTTTCTAATTTTTCTGCCTTTTCAGCTAGCATTTTTAATTCTTGGTTATTATCTATTTTCTTAGTTAATTTATTGGTGATATCTTCAATGTTTTTTCTATGATGCTGTGTGTGAGAATGAAATAAATTTTTTAAACCACTTAATTCTGTTGTAAATATTTTTTGAAAATGCTTTGGATCTTCTGATTTATTTATGCAGCTTTTTTTTATCAATTTTAATTCAGATTGCATGATTTGTATTTTATCTTTCATTGTATCAATATTTTGTAATAATTTTTTTTCATAATTTATTTGATAAACCATGAATTTTTGAAATATTTTTGTTAAAGTTTTTAAAGCTTCAGTATGATTTATTTGATCTTGATGAGGTGATAATTCTTTTAATATATCATTAACTGAACTATTTAAATCATTTGCAGATATATCGTTTTTATTCTTATCATTCAATAATTCATCTTCATTCCTTTCGTTTTCTTCATTTAAATAATTAGTAAAAATGCGAAGTTCCTTTATACCTACAAAAGTAGGCTCATATTTATTTACATTCGTTAATGGTATGTTTTCATCTTCTTTGAAGTTAAAAGCACTAAAACCAATATAATTTTTTTTAGAAATTTGATTTTTTATAGATATACTTTGTTGAAATTCAGAATTTTTTGAATCAAGGAAGGATACACTAATTTCATTATTCTGTAAACTTACCCTTACAGTTATTAAACCATTAAAATGTAATGAATTAAAATTGTGACTTTTTACAACTGATTCATTTACACTTATATCGTTACTTCCGTTGTTTACAAAACCAGATACGATTAATTCATTACCTTTTAATTGAAAAAAAATACCAATACCATTGAATCTTTTTTTTAACCCATACAAAATGAATTCATTTTCATCTAATTCATTATTTTCATTATTTGCATTTTTTATTGAAAATTCATTCTCTAATATCCATAAACCAAAACCATTTGTTTTATTTTCTTCTTCAATATTTGTTTTATAATCTATGGGTTTGGTATCATTCTTTTGGTAATATTTATCATCCAAAGATTCTTTGTAATATTTTTTACGTATATAAAAGCTAAATTCTATAAATAAACTATCTGATATAATAGGCTTATCATGATATAATAAACCTCTTCTATTATATACGTTAGGTATTAGAACTAAATATTCATTTGTGCTTGTTGTTGAATAATCTAAAATCCATCCATTATTTAAATCATTTATGGTAAATGGAGATTTAAACGAATGTAAAGGCAAGTAATTTGTATTCCGCGTTTCGTTTATACACCTTTTTAAAAAAATGCTAACTACTACAATTAAAATATATAAAATTATGTAATTTTTCATTTTATTTAAACAAATTAACTTTAAAAAAATGTAATTAACTCATTAATAATAAAAAAAAACAAACAAGAAAAATATATATATATATATATATATATATACTTTTTTTCTCACAAAATATTAATAGTTAAAATATATAACATATATACAAAGTTGATAATGATGTAAGAAAAAAAAAATTTTAAACAAAATTTAAATATATAAGAAATTAATTTTTTTTTTTTTTCCTTTTTATAGATACTAATAAAAAATAAAAAATGAGAAAAAAGGTCTAAATTTAATTAAAAAAAAAAGAATTTACATGTATTAATTTGAAAAAACCAAAAAAAAAAAAAAAACGGAACAATCATTTAAAATAATTTTTTAAATAATATTATCAATTTTTATGAGAAATTTATAATATTCTTTAAACAAATTGATTTTTTATATTATGAAAGGATAAATTATAATCGAAAAAGTTTTTTCTAGAACTCTCTTTAATGAATTTAAAATACAACTTATTTTTTTATGTATTTTATACATTTTTGAAGATGATAAATATTATGTTAAAACATATTTATTTATGTTTGAATGAGTATCATCATTATTTTTAATATTCTGAAGAAAAAAATATTATTTTTTTCATATATTAATAAAAAAAAATAATTAAAATTATAAAAATTAATAAAAATTACTCTAAAGAAAAAAAAAAAAAAAAAAATGCTTTTTGTGTTTATTTTATTAAGATAGTAAAAAGAAGCAAAATATGATGGAAAATTTAAAAATAAGAAGCTTAGTTTTAATTTATCTAAAATGTTAAAAAGAATAACATAAAAATAATTTTACTACTTTTTTGTTATCCAAAAATAAAATACACAATTTTTTTTTTTAATTATACAGTTGCAAAAAAAAAAAAAAAAATGCTGTCTTGGAGAATTATGCTTATTTGATAATATTCACTTATAAATTATACATATATATTATAAAATAAATAAAAAAAAAAAAAAACTAAAAAATAATATATGAATTAAATCATATTTTCCATAAAAATATCTTAAGTGAATTATATCAGAAATAAAAATATTATTTCTTTTTTTTTTCCTTTAAATATATTTAATTTTAAATTCTCCATAATATGAAGATAGATAATAGGTTTGTTGTTATTTTAATTATTAATCAGAAAAAAAAAAATACTCAATTAAAAAAAAATAAAAAGATTTCTTGTAGATTATTTTTGTAAAAATTCTAGGTTTACCATATTTTTAAAGATAAAAATGACACAGAAAATAAGATAAATATTATATATTAATTTTTTTTTTTTTTAAGATTTTTTGTCTATTCCAGTAAATATTAATTTCTTTTTTTTTTTTTTTTATCTTAGATAAAATATATAAGATATATTAATTTTAATAATCACACTTTTAAATATATTTTTAATATTTAACAATGTTGATAATCTAAAACTTTTAAGTGTACTTTTATTTTTAATATTATCTCTTGATTTAAAACAGAAAACTATTAAAAGAATAAATATATATAAATAATTTTTTTTTTTTATAGAAAATTTAAGTTTTAATTTTTTAAATTTATAAACGCACAAACAATTTGTAATAATTATAATTACAAATATATTTTATTATAAAAAAAAAAAAAAGAATATAATAATATAAAAATAAAAATTAAACAAAAAGGAAAAATAAATATCATAAAAATGAAATGAAACTAGAATAAGAATGCAATAGCAACTAAATCAATATAAAAATTAAATAAAATTAAAAAAATAAAGAAAAAAATACAAATATGAAAAAATATTATATATTCTAAAAATATACATAATGCTACTTACGTACATTGATATTCAAATCCCAAATTATAAAAACTTTTTTAGGCTAAAAAAAAATATATACTTAAAAAGAAATATAAATATTTTCAGACAAAATCTACTAGTTCTTTCGATGGTTTATATATAATTAGATTTTTTTTTTTTTTTTTTTCATAAAAATTACTATATTTAATATTTATAACAATTTTTTTTTTTATATTTACATTATATATATGTATATGCATATGCATATGTATTTTTTTTTTTTTTTTTTTTTTTTTTTTTTGATATATAACAAAATATAGGGAATAAATTTTTTATAAAAATAATAAAAGCAATTTAAAAAGCATACATATATATATTTTTTAAAAAATTTGAAAATAATTTTAACAACTTATATGTATGTTTGTATATATGTGAAATTTTACCTTTACAATTGTTATAGTTCTTTTATATTATTTGTTATTTTCCTATTTTACTTTTTCACACACACACATAAGTGCACACATAAATTGTTCTATTTTATATTTATATATGTAGTTCGTATTTTAAGAAAATTCTAATTTGTTTATTAATATATAATTATTTTAAGAGAAAAGGTATATTAAAAAAAATTTCTTTTTTTTATGAGTATATATATGTAGATATATAGTATTCTTACAAAAACACTTTTAGTTTTTGTATTATGGAAATTTATTTATTTATTTTAATATATTTTCAAAATTATTAATATAAATGGTATTTTTTCCTTTTTTTTTTTTTTTGTAAATAAATTACTTTTCCATATAAAAAAAAAGAAAAAAAAAAAGGATAAAATAAAAATAAAATATATATTCATTATAAGTATATATTATTGGTAGAATGAATGAATATGATAATCAAATATATTCTAATCAGCCTATAATAATTGATAATGGGAGTGGATATATAAAATCTGGTTTTGCAGGAGATGATATTCCTAATATTGTATTTCCATCATAGTATAAATTATATAAATATATTAATATAAATGAATTGAATATATAATAATAAAATATATTAATAAAACATATTTTAAATATTTTATCTAACATTTTTTTAATTACTTTTTTCTTTTTATTTTTAGTGTAGGAAGACCAAAATATAAGAGAGTTATGGCAGGAGCAGTTGAAGGTAATATTTTTGTCGGAAATAAGGCGGTAATAA
>NW_021628221.1:242499-265545 GCF_900005855.1 Plasmodium gallinaceum | reverse complement strand
AATTTAAATTAAA
This sequence comes from Plasmodium gallinaceum, assembly GCF_900005855.1. Classification (NCBI taxonomy): domain Eukaryota; phylum Apicomplexa; class Aconoidasida; order Haemosporida; family Plasmodiidae; genus Plasmodium; species Plasmodium gallinaceum. Next base: position 265,532 of record NW_021628221.1, on the reverse strand, counting down.
TAAAAATATTTAAATTTATTTGTTTGTATTTTATTTATATTTTTTTTTTTTTTTTTTTTTTTAGCATCCTGTCTTATTAACTGAAGCTCCCTTAAATCCTCAAAAAAATAAAGAGAAAATTGCTGAGGTTTTTTTTGAATCATTTAATGTTCCAGCTTTATTTATTTCCATTCAAGCTATCCTTTCTCTATACTCCTGTGGAAAAACTAATGGAACTGTTTTAGATTGTGGAGATGGAGTTTGTCATTGTGTTTCAATTTATGAAGGTAAAAAGAGAAGAAAATATATTGAACAAAATATATATATATATATACATATATGTAAATAAAAAAGAAAATTATATATAAATATTATTAGTAAAATTATATTATTTTTTTTATTTTTTCATATTTTTATTAAAGGATATAGTATAACTAATACAATAACAAGAACAGATGTTGCTGGAAGAGATATCACAACTTACTTAGGATATTTATTAAGAAAAAATGGACATTTATTTAATACTTCAGCTGAAATGGAAATAGTAAAAAATATGAAAGAAAATTGTTGTTATGTTTCTTTTAATATGAATAAAGAAAAAACTTCCTCTGAAAAATCTATTACCACTTTACCATATATCCTTCCTGATGGATCACAAATATTGGTTAATATATAAAAACAAAATATTTTTTAAAAATTATTTCTAAACCATTTTATTTTTTATTTTTTTTTTTTATTAATAGATTGGATCTGAAAGATATAGAGCACCAGAAGTTTTATTTAATCCATCTATTTTAGGATTAGAATATTTAGGTAAGATAATAATTAAAAATTTTTAATACAAATTTTATATATACTTATATATATATATATATACAGGATTATCTGAACTAATAGTAACATCAATAACAAGAGCTGATATGGATTTAAGAAAAACTTTATATTCTCATATAGTTTTATCAGGAGGAACAACCTTATTTCATGGTAATTTCTAATTATAATATATATTTAATTTTTACAATTTTATTTTCAATATACAAAATAATAATATTATTTTTATTCCTATATTTTTAAAAATAATATATTTTTTTTTAATTATCTTGATATTTTAGGTTTTGGTGATAGATTATTAAATGAAATCAGAAAATTCGCTCCTAAAGATATAACAGTATTATTATATATACTATTTTATTTATATATTATATATTATATATATATTATATATATATTGATATATTTCATTTTATATTTGAACAGATAAGAATTAGTGCACCACCGGAAAGAAAGTTTAGCACTTTTATAGGAGGATCAATTTTAGCTTCTTTGGCTACTTTTAAAAAAATTTGGATATCTAAACAAGTTAATTAAAATATAAAATAATAATAGATTATATAATAAAGTTTTATAAAAAATATAATTAACAAATATGTATTAATATTAATAAAAAAAAAAAAATAAATATAATGAACCTAAATCTATATTTATTCATCTATATTTTTATAGGAATTTGATGAGTATGGTTCCGTTATTCTACACAAAAAAACATTTTAATTTTTTTTTTTTTTTTTAATAAGATTATCTATCAAAAAATTTTTTTTTTTTTTTTTTTTTTTTTTNNTAAAAAAAAAAAAAAAAAAAAAAAAAAAAAAGAAAAAGGAAAAATGCAAAGCATTTACATTGATACATAAACAAAATTATTTTGAATAAAAATATTTTATAGACAAATATTTAAAATATAAATATAATGAAATTTAAAAAAAAACTTATGAAGCTATTTTTTTTTTTTTTTTTTTTTTTTTTTTTTTTTTTTTTTTTTTTTTTTTATATTTTTATGTTAGAATATAAATATAACTAGTATATATTCTGTTAGTTTACGCCTTTTTCTATCTTTTATTTTTTAGTAATTTTTTCAGTAGTTTATTTTATCATTAAAGTTTTTTTTCTTTTTTTTTTTTTTATTATAAATTTTTTTCTAATTTATAAACATCATTTAAAATAAAAAAAAAATAAAATAAATAAAATTAAAAAAAAAAAAATAAAATAAATATATAAAAAAAAATTGTTATTTAATTAATTATAAATTTGTTCTCTATATTTTTTATGTTATATGTTTTTCCAGTTTTGCATTCTATAAATGTGTAAAAAAGAAAAGAAATAATATAAGAATAAATGATAAGTTATATTGAAAATTTACTACCTTTTAATAATTGTAATTTAATTAAACGAAATTTTTTTGCATATTCATTTTTTTGGTCTAAAATTAAAAAAATTTAATATTTTTTTTATTTTATATATTTTTAATAATTTATTTTATATTTACCATTAGGAAGCTCTTTCAACTTTTCATGAATAATTTTATTAATAGTCAAATTAACAATCTGCATTAAAAAAAAAAAAAAAGTTTTAATTAATGAAACGCGATTATAATATATATTTTTTTTTTTTTTGTATAGAGAATATAGTTGAAAATACATCTAGATAGTTTAATTCTATTTTTGGCTTATGTTGTTCTTTTATAGATATCAATTTTTTTTCTTTTGTATCCTTGAAATAATTAGAATATTTATATATAAAAAATAGAACTTCTAAAAACTTTTTAAAAAAAAAAAAAAAAGTATATATTAATAAGTTTAAAATTTTTCAATGATTTTAGATAAAGATTATAAAAATATATATATTACTTTTTTCTTTTTAAAAGAATTAACTTCTAAGGATAAAATTTTCATTTGCCATTTGTAATTTCCTTTAATAACATTAATCGTTTTTAACAAATTTTTACATTTGTATTCTTTTAGTCTAATTGCATATTTTCTATGATATTTATGATTTTTTATAATTGTCTTATCAGATATATATTTAAATTTTTTCCTATTCTTATTTCTACTTAAACATGTTTTAAGAGGAGTATTCATAAAAATTTGTATATAATTGTAATAATCTAATGAAAAAAAAAAAAAAAAAAAAAAAAAAAAAAANTAAAAAAAAAAAAAAAAAAAAAAAAAAAAAGTAAATATGCATACACATATTTGTGTATTTTAGGTTCTAATTTTAGGTTTTTTTTAAAAAAAAAAAAAATTACATTTTTTCGATAATATATAATACTGTTTTCTCATCGATGGAAAATGAAAGGTATCATTTAAGATAATTATTTTACTTTCAAGTTTTTCATTACAATAATTATTTTTTTTTTTTTTATTATCTTTTATATAATTTTTATTATTTATTTTCATTAAATTCATACAATATTCATAAGCAATTGTTCTTGCTGTTTTCCAGTTTTTTGATTGATTAATTAATGTTACTTTTTTTTTTTTTTTTTTTTTATTTATAACAAACTGTTCATTCTTAATATTTGTTTTTTTAATAAACAAATAATAAGAATTATTTATTTTTTTTGAGAAAATTATATATTTTTTATTTAATGTATATATGTATTTCCTATTAGTTATGTTAAATTTAAAAGTGTCTTTTTCTAAATTATGGTAAAATTGTTTTTCAATAAAATCAGTTGATATGTTATAAATACAAAACTTATTTTTTTCTAAAAATTTTTTAAAATATATTTTCCATTTTACTATTTCTTTATAAAAAACAAAAAATATTTTAGAATTCTTAAAATAATTAAATAATTTTTGGCGTTTTTTAATTCTCCACTTTTTAATTGTGTACTTTTCATATTTATTATTATTCTTAAAGTTTTTTTTTTTTTTTAGGTGAATTAATTTCATATATTTATAAGAATAAAAATACTTATTTTTTATAATAATACTAAAATGCCTTATCAAATATATTAAAAAGTTAAAAGAAATTCTCAATTCATTTTTTTCTTTATAAACTAATTTATATCTAAAATTATTTATCTTATAAAAATATTTAATTAATTTTACGAAGAATATTTTCTCTTTTATATATTTATGAGAGTTGTCCTTTGTTAAATTCACAAAAAAATAGAGAAATAAAAGAATTTTTTTTTTTTTTTTTAATAAAAAATTTATGAAGGTATCTTTTCCACTACAAGGATTACCGTAAAATAGTAATATGCAATTCATTTTTTCAAATAAAAAAAATGAAATATCTAAAATAAAAGATAAAACAAATTAGAGAAAAAATAACCATAAAAAAATAAAGAAATAGTAATTTTATAATGTAAAAAAAGAAAATATTAATAATTATAATAAAAAAAATATATAAACAACAATAAATGAAAAAGTAACAAATTTAAGATAAAATATTTTAAAAAAAAAAAAAATAATAATAATAATAATAATAAATAAAATTTTAAATAAATAAAAATAACAAAAAAAAAAAAAAAAATAAAAATAAAAATAAGTAAATAAGACTTCAATTAATTTAACAAATGATAATTTTATTCTTATATAATTAATTCATAAAAAAATTAAATAAAATTTTTTGTTATTTTCACTTTTTTTTTAAAGTAAATATATTATTCATATAGCAATCTATATCAAAAACATTTATATTTAATTTATTGAAAATTTCTTTATAATATTTTCTTTTATATTTTTTTTCAAAAATATTTATTATTGTTCCTTTATTATTTATTCTTCCTATTCTTCCACATCTATGGGCATATTCTGTTAAATCTAAAATAAAATGTATATATATTTATAAATATATATATAAATATAATTAAATTTTATTAATAGTATTTTGCATTATTTATATATATATATATGTATTTTTTTTTTTATTATTTTTTTAAAAATTACTTGAAGGCATATCGAAATTAACAACAGTCGTAAATCCTACACAATTTATTCCTCTATATAATATATTTGTTGATATAAATAAAAAGTTTACATATTTTTTTAAATTCTTATAATCTATTAAATTATTTTTAAAAAAGTTTGCATAATTAATATCTTTGAAAATCTTTTTTTTTCTTTTTTTTTCTTTTTCATTTTCTTTATGACCAAAAATTGTCTGAATATCTACATCAAAACGATTTCTAAATAAACTCTTCAAATCCATAACCCTTTTCTGTAAAAAAAAAAAAAAAAAATTGAAAAATATATAAACATAAAAAAAAAAGTTTCTAATATTAAAAATAATGAATAAGTAAAAAATATCATTCTAAAAATTGTATTAAATTACTTTAGTATTACAAAAGACTAAAACATTTTTATTCAATGGGTTTGAAAACAATATTTTTAGGAAATTAAAAATTGCATTATTTTTTTTTTTTTTATCCTTTGTATCATAATAATAATTCAAATGTATTAAATTTTCTGGAATTTTAACTACATCGTTTATTTTAAATAACTCATTTAACGTATTTTTTTCCAATTCGTAATTACCAAAAGATATATATTTTTTTAAATCTTCATTTTTTTTCTCTATATCTTTATTTTCATTTATTAATTCATTTTTATTTTTAGTATTTATTTCCTCATTAACTTTTTCATTTATAATTAAGTTATTTTGTAGATTATCGTTTTCTAAAATATTTTTATTAATTTTATATCTTAAATTTTGTAAAAAATTTGTTGTAATTATATGTTTCGTATAAGTTAGATAGGAATAAACTGCAGAAGTAGCGCTACAACATATTACATTAGTATATGAAATTTTTTTTTTATTATATATTTTGTTTTCTTCTTTATTATTTAAATAAATACTTTTTAATAATTTAGAAAAATATGGATTTTCTAGTTTTATTTTTTGGTCACTACTTTTGCTATCACTAGTTTTAAAAGAATTAAAAAAAAAATCGTATTCATCAAATATAACTGTAGAAATATTTTTTAATTTTATGATTTTTTTTTCATTTATTAATTTATCTAGTCTTCCTGGTGTACCTATATATATATTAATATTTTGTAATTTATCAGAAGACTTATTGTTGTTATCACAATTATTACTATTTCCATCAGAGCATTTATTGATATTATTATCACTATTACAGTTATCAGTACTATCTAAGTTTTCATTGATGATATTTATTTTTTTTTTTTTTAAACTTTTTAATTGATATTTTATATTATTTCCACCAATTAATAGGTATACATTAATATTAATTTTTTTTTTAAAATTTACATTTATTTTTTCAATGAGAGATTTTTCTTCTTCTTCCAATGAATTTGAAAAGATTAATGAATCGTTATTTTTAAAAAAATCTGAATTAAAAGATTTATAAAAAGAGTTAATTATATCTTTATGTAACTCATAAATTTGCACAGCTAGTTCTTTATTATAGGTGAGAATTAAAATGTCATTTTTTTTTTTAATTTTTAAATCATTTATATTGTTATCATTCCATATATGTTCTTTATGATTGTCATTTTTTATCTCATTTTTTAAACTATCATCTTCATTTATTACTTTTTTTTTTTTCTTCTTCTTATTAATTAAGTAATCTAAAATATTATTTATCTTTTGCATATTATAATCAATAAAAAAATTTTCTTTTAATTTATCTATACAAAAAAAGGAAGTAAAGTTTTCATTAATATTTTTATTTTCATAGAATATCTTCTTTTGATCAAATAAAATGTTTTTTACATATTTATCATTTTTAATTAAATTTAGCATTTCATATTCTAAAAAATTAAAATTAGAAATACACTGAAAAATTGGTAATAAATATATGAGTGTTTTTCCTGTTCCTGTAGGACAATGTAGAAAAAATGTTCTTATAAGTTTTTTGCTCAAATCGTTATATTTATTTACATAAATTATTTGTTCTATTTTATTGTCATAATTTATATCATTAGTTATATTATTATCTTTTACTTTGTCTTCTATCACATCTTTTTTATCTTCTTCTTTTATTTCTTTTTCTTTTTTTATATTCTCATAAACTATTTCCTCATTTTTTATAATATAATTATCTTTATTTCTTATTTGTAAAAAATTTGAATCACTATTTTTATTACAGAAAAAATTAGTATTTTTCATAGCTGATAATTTCTTATATTTTAAATATCCTAAACAATTTTGTAAATCGTAATAAATATTATTAATAAAAAAAAGAATCAAAGGAATATATCTTTTTTGATATTTCGTGGTTGTTTTTATTTCATTATATTTTAAGTAAACATTAATAAAATTATCAAAAATTCCTACATCTTTAAAATAAAAATTTTCGTTATTACTTGTTGTTTTTTTTTTTTCTGCAAATTTATTTGCATTTAAGTCTATGATGCTATCAAATTTAATTAATTTGCTTTTTATATTGTTATATTCTTTATTTTGATTATCTGAAATTGTAATTTCTCTTCTAAAATTATCAATAGAGTCCCCAATTTTTAGAATATTTTGTATATCTATATTACTTTTATTTTTTTCATCATTTATTTTTTCTTCAGTTGATATTTTGGCATCCTTATTTTCATCTCCTAATTTTTCTTTATTAATTTTTCCATTTTTTTTTTCATTATTTATTTTATCTTCCTTTATTTTTTCAGACTCATTTTTGTTTATCAAATTGTGACTTACTTTTTCTTCGTTGATTTTTCTTTTTTCCTCATTACCCATTTTTTCAATATTTTCATTTTTTTTTAAATGAATATTAATACGATCTAATTTTATCTCTTTTTTATTATTATTCGTAATATTCGTTTTTAAATTATTTTCTTTTTTTCCTTTATTAACCAATGGATAATCATTTTTTAGAAAATTTCTATCTTGTTCTAAATCTTTATTTTTTTTCTCTAAATTTATTTTATTAGTATGATTTAAATTTTTAAAATTAGAATAATTTTTACTTTTTATTTTTTTTTTTTCCTCCTTTTTTTTATTTATATTATTATCATTCTTGTTATTTTCAAATCTAAATTTTTCATAACTATTTTTTTTACTAATATTTGTAAGTTTTTTTTTTTTTTTTTCATTGAGGTCATCATTATCACTAATATCATCAATAAATATTTTTTTTTTTGGGGGGGTGGGAAGTTTCACATTTTTTGGACGATTTTTTCCTAAAACTTTTTGAAGAATTTCGTTTTTTAAAACATTATTTTTTAAATTTTCATTTTCTTTATATATTTCATATTTTTTTGTTCTTTTGTTTAGTTTTTCAATGGAATAATTTAGGTTATTTTGAAACATATTCAAAATTTTTTCTTCTTTTTTAATTTTTTTCTTTTTTTTCTTAAGCTTTTTTCGATTTATGTACTTTTTTTTCTTCGTCATTTTTCTTTTTACTTTTTTTTCCTCATTTTTATCTTCAGTTGTATTTAGTTCTTTGTCTTTTTCAACTTTATTATAGATCCGTTTAAATGATTTACTGTAATATTTTTTTTTAAAAGATTTGTTACTATTCTTCTTTGATTTTATTTCATTTTGATTCTTTTTTTCTTCTGTTTTATCATATTCATTTTTTTTTTTAAGTTTACCTTTTTCAAAATGCTCATCATATATTTTCTTACCTTTTAAATGTATTTTTTTTTTATCTGTTAAATTAACATAATACGATTTAGATAAATTTGTTTTTAAAAAAGCTATAGAACTTAATTTAGAATTAATAATTAATGAATTAGTTGTAAAAAACTTAAAAAAAAAAAGAAAAAAACAGAATAAAAAAAAAAGAAAATGGAAGTACATTTATAACAAAAAGATATTCCTAAAATAAAGAAAAACAAGAATATATGTTTTTACATATATAAGAAAAATATAAAAATAAAATCAAAATCTATGCACCTATAATAAAATAAAAATAAGAAAAAAAAAATAATTTATAAATTATGATAAAAAAAAAAAAAAAAATTAAAAAAAAAAAAGTTTTTATAATTAAATATATAAAAATAAAAAAAAAAAAAAAAAAAAAAAAAAAAAATACAAAAAGAAATAATAAAAATATACATTTTTAAAAAGTATAAAAATTTGTAGAATAAGTATTCTTAAAAAAAAAAAAAAAAGTTAAAATCATTAAGATTTAAAACAAAATATGTATTTATTCATTTCATATAATTTCATTTAGTTTTTTTTATAAGTTTAGTAATATTTAAAGTGATTAAACACAATTAATGAATGTTGATTTAACCCACATTTATATTTATATTTATAATTTAAAAAAGAAAAATAGAATATTAGAAAATTTAATAAATTTTGGTCTAAATGTATTATTAAGGAAACTATTTCTTTTAAGTTTTTTATTTTTAATAAACATGATATGTAGTATAATGGTTGAATAAGTAAAACATCTTTAACATTTTCTTTTAAAAAAATATTATCTAATATTTGCTTTTCTGTAATATTTTCCCCATTTAAAAAAAAATTTATTCTATCCTTTATGATTATTAAATTCTCTATACCTTTTTTTATCTAATAAAATATTTAAATAAATAATTTGTGTAAATGTATATATGTGTATATAATGAAAATAAAAAAAAAAAAAAAAAAAATTAATTTTACCTTTGAAATATTATTAAGATATAAATTACAAATGATATTTAAAGATATTTTTTTAATTTTCTCATTAATTGTTTTATTTAAACATTTTAAACAAAAAAAAAGAATATCTGGATGTGTTTGCTCAAAATATTTTTCTTCTTTTGAAATATTTAAAAAGAATATCATTACATTAAATAAAAATCTAAAATTAAAAATTAATTAAAAAAAAAAAAAAAAATTTGTTTCACAATAGTTTATCTAATATGTTTTTAAAAATTAAAAGAAAATATGTTACTTGTACTCGTAGGTTTGTTCTGATATCTCATTTTTTACTTCAAAACTTTTTAATTTGTCAAATATCTGAGGGATTATATCACTTAAAATTCTAGAAAAATAAATATAGAAGGAAAAAAAAATTAGTAGAATTATTTCATTTTAATGTTTTTTTTTTTTTTTTTTTTTTTTTATGTAGAAACAAAAATAACATTAAAATATTTTTAATATAAATATTTAAAATTTTACCTATCAAAGGAATATTTATCATCAATTGTTATTATATAATTTATTATATTTAAAGCAACTATATTATTCATATATGTATTATTAGAAAAGTTTATCTTTATATATCCCCATATCTATAAATAAAAGCAGTATTTTTTTTTTTTCATAATTATTAATTTTTTTTTTTTTTTCTTTTTTTTTTTTTGTATTACTTGATGAATTTTAGGATATAATTCAAAAAGGCGAGTTGAAAAAACAAAAAGACACCGTAATATACAAAGGTATGAATTAAATCTTATATATATACTAAATAAAAAATAAAGTAAAAATATAATTAATAAAATTTTTATTTAAATATGAACAAATATATTTTTTTTTATATAAACATATTTTATTTATTTTATTTATTTTATTTATTTTTTTTATTTTATTTATTTTATTTATTTTATTTATTTTATTTATTTTTTTTATTTTATTTATTTTATTTATTTTTTATTTATTTTTTATTTATTTACTTTTCTTGGCATAAAAATCGTTTTGAAAAATTAAAAATATGAGAAACTGTATATCTAATATTTGCATAATATGTTAAATCTTTATAATTTATATTTTCAAAATATTTATTATCATATAAATTATTTTTATATTGATTTTCATTATTATCTTTTTTTTTTTTTTTTTTTTTATTCTCTTCATCATTTATATCATAAAAATCATCATCTATTAAGACATTAACAATACTTTTACATTTTATATTTTTTTTTATTTCTCTTATGATATTTTTCATATCTTCTTTTATAATTTTCGAATACTCATTTTTTAAGTTATTATTTGAAATTATATTAAAGTAATCTAAGCCAAAAATGTTATCATAAAATTTAAAGAAAAAGAAATTATACAAAAATAATTTTTTTTTTTTTTTTTTTACATCTTTATGAACTATGGAAGAATAACATTCATTATTAAATTTATAACACTTTTCAAATAAATTATTATCATTAGTTTTTTCATTTTTATTTATTTTATTTCCGTTTATATGTTCATAAAAATTTTTGTTTAAAATTTCTTTATTTTCTTCATTCATTAATACTTTTTCTAGAGTGTCTTTTTTTTTTTTATCAAAATTTTGTTTATTCTGTTTATCATATTGTTCGTTTAAATCTTTTAAATTATTAAAATTTATGTAAACAAAACCTTGAAACAACAAATTTTTTATAATAATAAAATAATTATTTTCATTGCATATTTGAATTCTTTTATTAATGATATATTTGTAAAATATATATAATATACAGTTAAAAATATTAAGAATATTTATAATAATTTCATTTTTATTTTCATACGATAAGTAAGAAAAATTCAATTTTTTTGTATATTTGATTAAATTTAGGCAAATATCTTTATAAATATATGTATGATAATTATAAATAGCTAAAAATTTAGTTATGTTTAGAATTTTATTACAACTATTAAATGAATCAATATTTATTATTTTTTTATATATATAAGATGCTATAATGTCATTATATATCTTGATTATATTTGATATATTATATTTATCTTTTTTATTTTCTTCATTAATACATATATATGTCTTTTCTATATTCCCATCACATCTAGTAAAACTGCCATTCTTTTTGTTTTCTTTTGATTCACTTAAATAATAATGAATATTTAATAAAGTATATTTAGACAATTCTTTAACATATGAAGAAGAACTGTTTATATTAAACATTAAGAAAGTCAGAATTTTGTAGAAATATTTTTCTAATAAATCATCATACATACATAAAAACAACACACAAAAACATTTATTTAAACATATCATTAATAAAGATATATAATAATAAATGTAAACGTTATCTTTTTTTACTTCTCTCCTTAATTTTATTTCATCCTTTTTTACATTATTGGAAGTTAAAAATAAAATTATTTTTTCTAACATTTTTTTTATATTTATATTAAAATTTAGAAATTTTATTTTTATTGCTAAAGAGAAAAATATATTAAAGACATTTGAATATTCTCTTAAAACATTTTTTAATAAATCGTTTTGCAAAATTTTTTCGTAATAATTATTAATATTTATTAAATTAATGTTTGTATTTATATTTTGACTTTGTAGATTATCTTTTTTTTTTTTTATCATCAATTTAAAATGTACATATAATATTATGATAATAGAATCTAAATAAAAATTAATGAAATGTAAACATTTATATTTATCTTCTAATTTATATGATTCTTCTTTTCTTTCTTCTATATCATTTCTTTTATATATTTCATCAGTTATTTCTTTTTTATCTATAGTGTTTTTTTTTAATTTTTCTATTTTCTCTTTTTTTTCCTTAATCTCTTTCTTATGGTTATCATTACATATATTTGATTCTTTTGAATCAGTAAAATAATATATATCTTCCCACCATTTATTTTTTAAAACAAAATTATCTTTTTCTATTTTTTTTTCTATTAAACTTTCATTACAATACCATCTAGAAAACAATATTTCATCTAAATAGTTATTTATCTCATTTTCATCAGTGAAAAGAAAAAAAAAAATACTTACACCGTTAATTAGACTACAAAAAAAAAAAAAAAAAAAAAAAAAAAAAAAAAAAGCAAAAAAAAATAAATTCAAATGTATAAATAAAAAATTATTATGCATATATACAGTTTATTATAAAAAAGAATTATAATTATTTTACTTTTATAATTTTATTAACCTAATATTTTGAAATTTAAATCCATCTTTTATATTTTGAAATTTATGAAAATTTATTTCTTCTTCTATATTATCAGTTATAAAATGATTATCTTGTTCATTTTTATTTTCATATATATTTAAAGAATAAAGAGTATTGTCTTCACTTAGTAAGTTATAATTAGAAAAAGATAAATTATTTTGATTTTTTACACAAGAAAAATCAGATATTTCATATAAGTGTAATATATAATCTAAAAGATTAAACTTTTTTTGAAATAAAAATTTATTAATCTGTTTATTAATAAAATTGTAATAAAAAAAACCCCTTAAAAAATTTAGAAGAAAAGTATTATCTTGCTTTTGGAATAAAAAAATATTATACAAATATTTAAAATAATAATCTCCTATATTATGATTTAAATTTTCAATAGAATAATTAGATATATTATTTAAAGAACAATTATTTTCTTCAGTTTTTAATAACTTAATTAAATTAAAAAATATAGAATAAAGGTCTTTATAAAAATAAGTATTTTTATAAATTAAATCATACCTTTTCTTAGTATCAAATATCTCATCACAATTTTCAAATTTCTTATTTTTAAAATTAATTAAGTTAGATGAATTTTTATTATTTAAAATTCTAATTATTTCATCTAAATCTTCTATATATATATTATTTAATTCAAAAAATTCTATTATATTTTTGTTAAATAAAAAATAAATATGTGTAAAAAAATTGTCATCGTCATATAACATTTGAGATAAGATAAAAAAAAAACTCATTAAAACTAAATTTTTATTTAAAAGATAAAAATATTTAATAATAATTTTGCATAAATTAAAAATTTCTTTAATGTTATCATCGTAATTAATCAAAATATAATAACTTATAAAATAAATATTTGAGATAATTTTTTTGTTTTCATCTATTTCTATATTTTCTTTTTCATCATGAATTTCATCAATTTTTACCTTTTTTTTTTCATCATGAATTTCATCAATTTTTACCTCTTTTTTTTCATCATGAATTTCATCAATTTTTACCTCTTTTTTTTCATCTTGAATTTTATTAATATATACTTTTTTGTCTGAATTAATATTTTCATTTTTCTCCTCTTGTGTATTAGGTTTTTCTTTTTCTTCATTTTCAGTAAAATACATTTTGGTTAAAGAATTTTCTTTTAAAAATGTAAAATAATTTTTATAATTTTTATAATTTTCGTTATTTAAGTAAACCTTATTAATATCTATCCATTCATTTTTTAGATATAATATGGTAAAATTATTTTGAATACAAGAATAATGCATTAATATTTTATCAAAGCATAAATAAAATATTTTTATAATAAAACTTCTTAAATTTTTTATATCACAACTTTTATATAGAATAAAAAGATTTAGACTAACTCCTTTAAATAATTTTTTAATAATGAAAACATTTTCTATTTTCTGATGAATTGTATACAATAATTTTAAACTTTTCAATTTTATTTTTTTATTTTTATTTATTATATTTTCTAAAATAATTTTTATAACATTAACTAAACATGAAAATAAATCGTAATCTTTATTGGAGTCATAACATTCTACATTTTTATCTATATTTATTAAATCATATTCATTTATATTTTCAAATATATTGAATGGACATACATATATAAACAAATTTTTAATATATTTTATTATTATAATGTTTAGTTCTTCACTGAAAATTGTCAATTGTCCTTTATTTATAGAATTTTCTTTGTATTCTAATTCTAACAATAATGAAATATTATTTAAAAATCTAAAGAAAAATATTTTGTCTTTATTGTTTATTTTGTTAAAACAAAAAGTCAAAACTTTCAAAAAATATTCTATTACTAAATAGCTCTTAGGAATACTACACATATCATAATTTTTTATATAATCATTAATTTTATTTTCCAAAATAGAGTTTTTAAAAACAATAGAAACATTTTCATTTTTTAATATATAGATGTATATTTTTAATTTATTACATATAATTGAAGATATACTATAAAATATATTTTCTCTTTCATCAAATATTTTTAAATTACTTGATATTTTATTTTTTTTAATCAAATGATATATCTTTTTTGTATATATTAAATCATCATCAATACTATTTTTTTTTATAAATAAAATTAATGAACTTATTATATCATTTTGAGATTCCATTGCTACCTATTAAATATATTTTGAGAAAGGAAAGAATAAAAAAAAAAAAAAAAAAAAATTAAATAATATAGTTGTAACAATAATAAAAATGTGTTTATATAAAAATGTTTTTAATTAAAAATAAATTTTTAAATCATTTTATCTCCATTTTAAAAAAATTTTGTATTTTATTCCTGTATAAAATTATTCTTTATATTTTCTATAACATTCTTATTTTTTTTTTTTCCGTGTTTTTTTTTTTTTTTTTTTTTAAGACTATTAAATTCAATTTATTGTAATCATTAACATTATTTTTTTTTAAAAATACATAAGAATAATATATTATATTTCTTCGTTTAAAAAGTTTTTTTTTTTTTTTTTATCAATAGTTCCCAAATACCCCCCTCAAAAAAAAAGAAAAAAAAAGAATTACACTTCAATTTTATGTTTTGATATATATGAAAAGTAATATGAAGTTTATATCATAATGAATACAAAAAAAAAGAAAAAAAATTGAAATTAAAAATTCCAAAATATAAAACTATTTGAGATTTAGAAAATGTTATGAAAGCATTTAATTATATTTTGTCAAAATTTTTAATGAAAATGATTGAAAATTAATTTATTCTTCTATTAAAATTGTCTTTAAAATCTCAGATATAACTTAACATTTTTAAATTTCATAAATTTTTGGTATTAATTTTTTTTCACATATATATATTACGTAATAAATTAAAACTAAATTTTTTAAAAAAAAAGTGTTCCATAGTTATAAAGATTGTTTTATTATAAACTATTTAAAGAAGTTATAGAACATAAATTTTTTTTTTTTTAAAATCTTTGTATCCCTTTTTCTTATTTTAAATGACCTTAATCATGTGTACTATTTATTCTTCACGATAGTATTTAGTTGCTCTTATATTTGATTTTTTTTAAAAAAAATAATATATTTAGTTAAATATATAAAAAAAAATCCTTAAAATAGTTGTTCTTCATTTTTAGTTAGTACCTTTTTTTTTTTTTTTTTTATTTTTTATAAAGCTATAATATTAAGATTAAACAAATTAATTTTTAAAGGTTATTTTTTTATCTTATTAAAGAATTATATCTTTAAAAGAATATTATTAATATAATTGTTAAAATAAGCTAAAACATATTAGAAATATTAAAAGAAATATTTTATATTTAGTTTTTGTACTCTTTGTTTTAATGAATTTTTTTTTTTTTTTTTTTAACTTAGCAAAAAAGTGCACAAAGTAATAAAACAAAATTTTTTTTTCTTTTTTTTTTTTTTTTAATTTATATGTATATACAATATTTTTTAATTAAATTTTATAATTGTTATTTTTAATTATATATATGAAAAGAAATATTTTTTTTTAAAATTTCATAATTGTGATAAGGTCAAGTATATATATATATATTTTTTTTTTTTTTTTTTTTTTTATTTAAAATATAATGCTTATTAAAAATGAAGACGGTGGCAATAATCTTTATGATTTTACTTGTAATAAACCTAGCTCTATTTCTTTATTTCATTATATAAATATAGAAAATAATAAATTAAATAAAGAAATTGATGAAAATAAAAAGGAAAATGTTATTTTAAATAATGAAAATGAAAAGGAAAAACTAAACACAATAGAATGCGTAAAAAAATTAAAAGACAATTCAGAAAATTTTCTTCTCTCCAATGAAGAAAATATTCAAAAAAGTAATGCAGATAATTTAAATAGTAATGAAAATGTAAAAAATGTGTTAGAATTAATTTATCATGAATCCTATAAGTTAATTTATGAAGACACAAATATACATATAGAAATTCCATCAGTAATATATGATGAGAATAATAATTATAGTAGCAGTGAAAATAAAATAAATAATGTAAGAAAAATTGATAATTTAAGAGATTATTTAAATAATAATTTAAAGGATTGTGTTTTGAAAAATAAGAAATTGTTTTTTAAAAATATAAATTATATTACAGAACTACTGAATTATAATTTTTTTTCCATATATAAAAATGTGAATAATTCTAATGTAATTTTTTTTCATCATCATGATAATTTCATAAGTCATATTTTGAAAATTAAAAAAAAAAAATTACAAAATGTTAAAATTATCGAAGAGAAAAGTTTTAATAACAAAATTAATAATGATGAAAACATTTTTAATCCATCTGAAAAAGATGAACTTTCATTAAATAAAAATATTGATGAAAACAATTTCAGTGGTAATCATTTACATAAAGTGAAATTGTGTAAAGATTATCAAAAAGAATGTGATGAAATAAAAGTTGATAAAAATTTTCCAAAGGAAAATGACATATATGAAAAAAATATATTAAAAGAAAGAAATGAACAAGATAAAACAAGTAATAATTATTGTTGTATATATGAAAAAATAAAAAATATTTACTGTATATGTGAACCAGGAATTAATTACAAATATATATATCCACCAAATTATAAAATAGACAATATTAAAATTTTATATGTTCCCAAAACAAATATCTTATTTAATTCCAAATTTGAAAGTGCTAATTTGAAATATGCAATGAAGGAAAAAAATAAAGAAATCTATTCATTGTTTTTAAATCATGATATAAGGATGAATGAAAAAAAAAATCAATGGTTTTATTTTAGTGCTAGTTACGTTCCAGATGAATATTATAATGAAGAATTATATCAAAAAAAAAATAAGCAGAGGAATATGAATGAATTTTTTAATGAAATAAATAAAGATATTTATATTGATTGTGATAATATCAAATATTCTGTTGATTCTTGTGATAAATTTTCAGTATCTAATATCAGAAAGTTGGAAAAACCATTTACTGTTAGATTTAAAATAGTAAATATGTCAAAACCTTATTTTTTATATAGAGAAGGATATTCCCCTTTAATTTTTTCAGAGTGTAAAAATAAATTCGAAAATATTTATTGGGAGAGATGTGCATATGATGTGAAGTATATAAAAAATACTTCATCAAAATATTTTAATATAAAAAAAAACTGTTTTGAAAATTTAAATTACAACACTTATACATTAGAATTTAGTTATGATTTTACTTATTCTTACGATACTGTATATTTTTGTAGTTGTTATCCATATACTTATTCATATTTAACACAATATTTAAATTCTATAAAAGACTATTTAAAGAATAATAAAACTATTAATTATATAGAACAAACATTATGTAAAACTATTTGTGGCTTTAAATGCCCAATCCTAGTCATAACAAATTATGATAATATTAATAACACACAAGAAAAGGAAACAAAAGAAAATCAAAATATCTCAGAAGAAATAAATGATATAATTAATGAAATATCTGATAATAAAGTCGAAGAAAAAAATCATTTCAACAATAAACATATAAATACAATTAAAAATAGCAACTTCATTTCTAATCGTAAAAATGTAAAAACAGAAGAAGCAGATATATTTCAAAACGATGAATTCTTTTGCATTAAACGTTATACAGGTCAGAGGAATATAGAAAATGAAAAGGATAATAAAGTCTCTATCTCAATTAACAATGAACCATGTTTTTCAAATAATAATGATATTAATTTAAAAGATACAGGATTATATATTGGTACATGCTTTGATGATTTAAATAAAGTTAACAAAATGAATAAATCAGATGTAAATGAATATAAAGAAGAAAACTATGGTAATATTGATGATAATATAAGCAATAGTAATAAAATGATTCATTATAAGATATTTTATAATTTAAATGAAAATAATTCATATATGAATGAAAATGATAATAAAAATGATAATAAAAATGTTAATAAAAATGATAATAAAAATGATAATAAAAATGTTAATAAAAATGATAATAAAAATGTTAATAAAAATGATAATAAAAATGATAATAAAAATGTTAATAAAAATGTTAATAAAAATGATAATAAAAATGATAATAAAAATGATAATAAAAATGATAATAAAAATGATAATAAAAATGATAATAAAAATGATAATAAAAATGATAATACAAACATTGAAAATAATAATACCGAGAATTCATCAAATATAGTATTATCACAAAAAACAATAAATAAAAGTTCTGACATTTTTATGAATCAATTTTCTAGTTTATTAAAGAAGGATGTTATTTATGAAACAAAGAAAAACAAAACTAAAGGATCATTAAATTCAAATGGAATTTTAAATTTTCAAAAAAAAGATAAAAATATTATTTTTTTAACAGCACGTGTACATCCTGGAGAAACTAATTCAAGTTATGCAATGCATGGATTTATATCATTCATTATATCAGATAATATATATGCAAATATTTTACGTGATAATTTTATTTTTATTATAATACCAATGTTGAATATTGATGGTGTAGTGTTAGGTCATAATAGATATTGTTCTAATGGATTTGATTTAAACAGACAATGGAATAAACCGATATTTTATCTACATCCAACTATATATGCAGCAAAATCATTGATAAAAAAAATTAGTAAAAATAATAAAATTGTATTTTTTTGTGATTTTCATGGTCATTCAAGAAAATATAATTGCTTTTTATTTGGAAATTCAAATACAAATATATATTTAAAAAATAAAAAGTTTGCAGAAATATTTCCTGAAATAGTTGCAGAATCTTTACCATGGTTTTCTCTTAAAGATACAAAATTTAAAATTGAAAATGAAAATAGAGGGATAGCTAGATATATATGTGGATATGAATTTAATATTGATTGTAGTTATACATTAGAAATGTCTTTAATAGGAGTGAAAATAAGAAAAGATTTTAATTTTAAATCGAATGTCAATAAAGACTTTTTATTTACTATAAATAATGAAACATTCAAAAATAAAGAAAATAATGAAAATAAAGAAAATAAAGAAAATAAAGAAAATAGAGAAAATAAAGAAAATAAAGAAAATAAAGAAGATAGAGAAAATAAAGAAGATAGAGAAAATAAAGAAGATAGAGAAAATAAAGAAAATAAAGAAAATAAAGAAAATAAAGAAAATAAAGAAGATAGAGAAAATAAAGAAAATAAAGATATGATTCAATACAATTTAAAAAATTATATAATAAATGACAAAATAAAAAATGATAAAAAAATTCATAATAATTGGAATGATATTGAGGTAAATGAAAAGACAAATGATAACTTCAAGGAATCTGATAATAATTTCAGTCAAATAGAAAAAAAAAAAAATACAAAAATAAAAGTTGATTCAACTAAGGAAATTATTGAATCTCATAATAATTATGATATTTCTTTTTATAATAATAATCATTCTTTAAATGAAAATATTGAATGTAAAAAGTCAAAAAATTTAAATGATACAAATAAAATAGAAAATAACGCAAGTACAGTTGAAAATTATTATGATCCAACTGCATATGATTTCTTTTATTATGATGAAAATATGTTTTTAATGACTGGTATTAGCTTTGGTATTTCACTTTTCAAATTTATGAATTTTTCAGCATATTATGAATCTTCATTACATAAAATGGTTGATGAAAAAAAATTATTGAAGAGTTCATCAATGACAAGAAATATTAAAGGTACAAATAACAGTGATGAATTTGAAGGACTTAATAAAAACAAATCTAATAATTCTAATGGACTGAAAAAAATAAATCTTAAAAAGAAAACGAGATTAAAGAAAAAATATTTTGATAATTCATGTAATTTTAGTGATGCAAAAATTAATAAAAATAATTTACAAAATGTTGGTAATAATAATTTCTTTAATGATGTAAAACAATTGAATAATGATATTGAAGAAGTGGATAGAAAAAAAGAAGAATTAATAAATAATGAACAAAAATCTAATAATAATTATTTAAGTAATACTATGGAAAAAAATATTATTACTATTAATAATTATAGTAATAGTAATATATGTTCTAGTTATAATAAAAATGGTGATTTGTTTGTTGACAGTAATCATAATAATGTAGGTAAATTTATAAAAAGCTTAAATAGTTATACAAAAAAAGGAAAACAAATTGAACATAAAAAATTTGAGAACAAGAAAGAATATTTGAAAGATAATTACAAAAATATAAAAATTAATTTAAAAGGAAAAGAAGCAAATAACTTAAATATTATTAATAAAAAAAGAGATGAAGAGAAATTGCAAAGTATAAGGCACCATAGAATTAGGCACACTATCAATTCATTCACTGATATTGACAGGAAATATTTTTTGAATAAAAATTTAAATAGTACATATAACGTAAAAGATGATGAAAAGATAAAATTTTTTAGTAGAAATAAATTTAATTTTACCTTAAATTCAAATAATGTTTTTAAAAGAAAAATGAATGAATCAAATAAAGAGGAATATCAATATATTGACTCATTTTTATGCATTAGCGATAATAGTAACAACATTGATAATAATAAAAATAATGATTATAATAATAATATTAATAATAATAATATTAATAAGATAAGTAATAATAATAAAAATAATGATTATAATAATAATTATACCACTGCTGATAATAATAATAATAATAAAAAATATAATCTGCTTAATAAACAGATGAATCGTGAAAGTTTGTTAAATAATAATATATCTAGTAAAAATAATATATATCTTTTTGGATCGAAAAATTGCAAATTTATGATTAAAGAAAAAAAAAATAATAATAAGAGTAGATCTGCAACAGCAAAAAGCAAGAAGTGTATGAAGGATAAAGATATAGAAAAAAAAAAAAAAGTGGAAAAAAAAAGTGCATTTTTGTCTGATTCTTATTTAGATAGAACAAAAATGAAAGATACAGTTATTTTAAGTGAATACATTAATAATAAAAAAACTTTTATAAATTATGAGATTAAAAAAATAAAAGAAAGCATGAAATTATCAAAAACTAGAAAAATAAAAGATCAAGCATTTACAACAGATTTAATACATACAAAAAAAAAACAAAACGAATTGGAAGGTAAAGACAAACACTTCATAAAAAGAAATAATAACATAAAAGAAAAGAATATTAAGGGAAATAAAATGAAGAATAATATAAAGATTTGCAAAAGTTTAAGTATTATTAAAATTGTTAATACTAAAAATAAAAGAGATGAAATGAGTTGTTCGTTTCCAGTTGTTAAAGATAATGATAAAACTATGCGTGTAAAAAGAAAAAAAAAAATAAAAAAAAAAAATCTACATAATAAGCATGTTGCATCTTTTATTATGAAATTGAAAAACTGTTTAATATCTGAAGAATTATTATATGATCATAAATATTTTAAAATATTAAATTTAAAAAAAAAAAAAAATAAAAAAAAACTATAATGATAAAATCAATATACAGTATTAAAAAAAAATGCTTTAAATAAATTACCCCGCAAATTTAAAATGTGAAATAAAATAGGAAATATAATAATTAAGGGAAAAAAAAAAAAAAAAAAAAAAAAAAAAGTGAAATTTTTTAAACAATAAATATATTAGTTAAATAAACTAAAATAAAAATAGAAATAAACAAGATAAAAATATATTTCAGGCTAAAATAAATTTAAAATGAAAGTTAGTTTTTATAATTCACTAAAAATAAAAAAAAAAAAAAAAAAAAAAAAAAAATTATAAAAGTTGGAATATATTTAGACTTAATATAATTTAAATATTTTTTTTTTTTTTTTTAAAATGAATTTTTTAGTTTGTTGTCTTGTTTTATTTGTTTTTCTTTTTTTTTTTTTTTTGTTGTTTCATTATTCTTTGTTTTGTTTTTACATTTTTTAATTTGTTGTACTTTTTATTTTCCATAACTTTTTTTTATTGTTTTTATCAAATGTTTAATTATAGTAAATTTATATTTTATATGTTATAATATTATATGATTCATTTTTGTATCTTGTCTTATATAATTTTTGAAAATATTTTTTCATTTTAATTTCTCTTCATTTTTTTGCAAAGAAATAACACTAAAAATTTATATGTATAATATTTACAAAAAAAATTCCTTAAATGAAAAAGTATTTAATAATGTTTAAAATGATAAAGGAATAATATTTTAAAAATATTTTGTAACTATTAAAATAATTTGTAATATTTTTAAAAAACATAAAAAATTAAGAAAAAAAAAAAAAAAAAAACTATCAAATATTGGAATCTTCATTCACTTAAGAAAATTAATAAATCATCTAAAGAAATTTTGAAATTTTATATTTAGTAAATTTATATACATATAAAATATACTTTTTTATATAAATTATATATAATTAAATTTTTTTTTTATAATCCCAATGTATATTATTGTAAATTATAAATAAAAATTTAATTTTATAAATGAATGAAATTTTTTCATTAAAAAAAAAAAAAAAAAAAAAAA
>NW_021628221.1:225688-241499 GCF_900005855.1 Plasmodium gallinaceum | reverse complement strand
AAAAAAAAAAAAAAAAAAAAAAACACTTTTTAAATATTTTTTAAATAAAATAATTTTATATAATAATATATTTTGCTTTTCTTTTTTTTTGTTCTAAGAATAGTTATTTCTACAAAATACACATTAAATTTTATTAAAATAGGTTATACTTTTGTTTTATAATTTTTTATTTTTAAATATAAATATTTTTAATTGCAAATTTTTAATTATATATTTTATTAATGGAATCAATTTATTTTTTTTATTTTCATTTAAAACTTTTTAATACTCTAAAAAAAAAAAAAAAAAAAAAAAAAAAAATTAATATATATATATATAACATTTATTTAAATAATTAAAGTTAATTATGTTTAAATAACAAATTCTATAAACGTTTTTCCTTTTTCCTTTTTCCTTTCCTTTTCTTTTCTTTTCTTTTCTTAAATATTTATATAATAATATATATGTATAATTTTTGACGTGAAAAGAAATATGTTTATACAGTATAGGTTATTTAGTGAACATTCATTGTGGAGATTATTAGAAATAAATAAAAATGAAAATTATATTTCAGTTAATGAATTAAAAAATATAATATGTAAGCAAAGTAATATTAATTATAATAACAAAATTGATATATATTTTTCTATATATAAAGATGAAGATAATAATGAATATGTAAACAATAAAGATAAAGAAAAGGAATTAAAATATTTAAACAGTGATGATAAAATTTATAATGGAACAAAAATTCTTGTTCATAGAAATATAAAAAAAAAAAGTAACGTTTCTGATATTACTCATAAAGCTAAAAAAGAGATAACTTTAAATGTTGAAGAAAAACAAAAAATTAATATACCAAATGAATTCTTATGTAAATTATGTAATTTAATTTTATTAGAATCATATATAATTGTATGTAATAATAATTGTGGTTATTCTGTATGTAAAAATTGCATTTTATTTTATATATTAAATACCTTAATAAAAGAAAATGAAAGAAAAGTAAATTATATAGATTTATCATTATTAAATGATAATGTAAAATGTCCTATATGTAATGGATTTTTAAAATATTGTATTTTAAATAAAAAAATTGAATTAACTTTAGAGAAATTACAAGATGAAAGAAATGATATCGATTCATATAATCTTAATATAGATGAAAGAAATAATAAATTTTTAAAGATTATTGAAAAACTAAAAATTGAAAATTTTGATTATATAAATAAAAATAATATATTTGATAATGAGATTTTTGAAATTATTAAAAAAAAATTTATCTATTCTAATGTTAATAAAAATTATAATAGAACAACAAAAACTGAGGAAAATAAAATATTTCATCATTTTTTATATTTAATGGAAAGTAATAAATTAAATTGTATAAAAGAATATAATATGATATATATAGATTTTGATAGCTTAATATTTGATTCCATTCAAAAAATTAGTGTAAAAAATATATATGAAGAAATTCAAGAAAAAAACAGAGAAGAAAATGTAGTAAACGATAATAATAACATTTATGATATTAGTGATATAAATAAAAATCTTAATACTGATGATTGTAACAACGAATTAAATAATAAGAAAGATGATGAAAGTTGTAATAAAACATTGACAAATAATGTTATAAAAGATGTATTAATCTCAGCTAATGTAAATTCCAAATGTGTAAATGAAAATGATAATAATAAAAATTTTAATTTAAATGATGAAAATAGTAACACGAACGATGAAACTAAGAATATAAAAGATAATTCAACCAGTGAAATTGATGATGAATTATATAATAAAAATAAAACTTATATTATGCCTATATCTTTTGTTGGTGGAGAAACTTCATATTCATTAATTGGAGTTTTCTATATAAAAGAATTATTTATTATTATTAATGATAATAATAAAATAGATAATGAAATAGATGAAAATAAAAAAAAAATAATACAGAATTTTCTGAAAAAGTGGTTTCATAATGAGAATCAAAATAATGAAAATATTTTGGAAAAATTGAATTATGGGAATATATACAAGGTAGATTATGTTAATAAATATGAGAAAACATGTTTTTTTCCAGCAAAAAAACAGCCCATTTATAATATTATTAATAATAAAAGGCAAAAAAACAAAAAAAAAAACAATATTGAAATTATATTAGATTTAAAAAAATTCAAAGATGTTATTCTAAGTGTACACAATTATATTAGATATGGGAGTAGGCCAACTTATTATGATGTTAAAAAAACAAGTGCCACTAATAATACAGAAGATGAAGAAAAGAAAAATTATATGATGACAAGAGAAAAAGCAGATACCCCTTGCTCCTCAATTGATACAAATGAGAATCAGTTAAATATAAAATTAAATGAAGAAAGTAAACAAAAGAATGCTATATCTACTAATGCTATAATAAAAGAAAATGGATTTCAAGAAATTTTTGAAATTCTGTATGACACTAAAATTGCTCCGTTATCTATACAAAATAATTTTAATATTAATAATCCATATGCTGGTTATTGTGCCTTATTACCTTTTTTAACAAAACAAGAATTTGATTTTATTAGAAAATTACAAAGAATATATAAAGAAAAATACCTCAAAGAGCTTTATAAGTATGTTAAGAAAAATAATTTACATATGAACATATTTTATAATGCTGTAAATGCTATATTTTTTTCTACTATTAAACAGTAAAATAAATAGAAGAAAATAAAAAAAAAAAAAAAAAAAAAAAAAAAAAAGATACTCATATATATATTCATTAAAACACTTTTGAATACCCTTTTTAAATTACTACATGTAATACAAAAATAATTTATATGTTTAAATATGTTGATGTTTATAATTATGTATATTTATATATTTTTAATAAGAATTAAATAGTTTCCTTTTCCACATTTGTTTTACATTATTCTTTTTTTTTTTTTTTTTTTTTTNNTGTTAATAATGATTTATTTAAAAATTGAATTTTTTTTTCTTTTTTTTTTTTTTTTCATAAATTGAAAAAAAGAGATACAATAATCTCTCCTGCATATTAGAACATGTTATATTTAATTAAATGAAAATGTAAAAAGATGTACCTTCATGGATATAAATATATTATATATAACATATAAATAAAAAAAAAAATTTTTTTTTTAGATATTGAAAATACATAGTTATAAGTAAAATTATTTTGTTTAGTATTTAAAATTATGTTTCTAAAAAAAAAAAAAAAAAAAAAAACTTTTAAACAGTTGTGGAAATTATATTAAAAATTTTACAGAATCTAAAATATCAAAATTTTATTTTTTCTCAAAAAAAATGGTCAAAAAAAAAAAATGTACATAGGATTTTTATTCATGGAATGACCGAAATTATTTTTTTTAATTTGATGTTTAATTTTTAGATAACTATTTTTTTTTATTNTTTAATATATATTTTAGTTTTTATTTTTTAATCTCCTTTTTAAAAAATATTTTTATATTAAACCGTTTCTATGCTCTAATTTTTGAAATACAAGAATTTTTTTAAAAAATATTTATTTTAGATTCATTCATTTATATATTTTTTTTGTTTTAAAAAACTTATTTTCATTAACTCTTTTTATATTCATTTTCCTTTACTCGTAATTCTGTATATCTATATACTTATTATTTATTTTTTATTCAAATTTTTTTTTTTTTTTTTTTTTTTTTTTTTTTTTTTTTTTTTTTTTTTTTTTTCATTTATGTTAATAAATTAATAATATTTATTTTTCATTATATAAATTTTCTATTTTCTATTTTCTATTTTCTATTTTCTTATTTTCTTATTTTCTTATTTTCTTTTTAAGATCACAATATTTTTATTTTGTATTATCTTTTAATTTCCCTATTAAATTATTCTATGTAATCATTTTTATTAAATTAAAACGTATGAAAACAAAATGTTAAAAGGTGAAGAAACACAGATAAAATTAATATTTTTCTTTTTAGGTATACTTTTAAGTTTACCTTCCAACATAATAATAAATGTGTCTTTTTTGATTAATAATATATACAATGAAGAAATTTCCATAACAATATTGGGTTTTATTTCTGGATTTATGATAATCTCATCACTGATTCAACTGACTTTTGAATTTACTTCATTTAAATCTATTATAATTTGTAATTTTTTGAATGCTGCTAATTTGTTTATTTTTTTAATATTAATATGTTTATGTAATGCATCAAAACATTATATATATATAATTTCTGCTTTTATTGGATTTTTTATTGGGTTTCTTTATTCTGCAAACACAAAATATTCTTTATTATTTGGTATGCGAATTAATGGATATTTAGTTAGTGGAATAAGTTTTTGTGCATTATTTTTTTTTATAATTAATTTGTTGATGTCATACTTAACTATTGAAGATGGAAATGTAAAATCATATTATAATGCAATAACATTATCAATTGGTACAGTTGTAGTATTAAAAGTTTTAATCATTATATATATTATATTTATGCATTTAAGATCCCCATATTTTTTGGAGCAAAAAGAAAGAATTGAATCGAGAAAAACTAAAGAAATAAATATTGATAGTGAATTAAATACATTTAACGAAGTAGAGAATGGAGAAAATAACTTATCAAAAGGTGTGTCATCATATGACAAAAATTCTAATGATAATGATGATAAAAAAATAGAGGTTACTGTTAAAGATAATATTTCCAAAATAAGTAAAATTAATAAAAAATTGAAATTTCCCAAAAAAATATTTAATTGTAATAATATAATTGATGGTGCCCGCCTAATTAAATATTATTATTTATGTTTAATACCAATATCTTTTAACATTTTTATAACCTTCGTAATATATCCCCATATAAGTAAAAAAAAAAAAAAAAAAAAAAAAAAAAAAAATTATATTAAAAGCTATGTGCATATTTTTTTTGTGTATATACATTCATATATTTGTTTTATATTTATTTTTTTTATTTTTTTATTTTTTTTTTTTTTGTAGTACCAAATAAATTAAAAAAAGGGGTATACTATAAATATTTATTTATGTTTCTATTTCAGTGTAGTGATCTTATATTTAGTTTTTTGGTAACAGTTTATTTAAATTTATTTTCCTTTTTTAAACAGCAGTATGTAACAATTTTATGTATATGCAGAATATTACTGTTGGTTTTGGCTTATAAAATAAAAAATTTACAAGAAGATTCTTTTTTATATACAAATGAATTTATAGCCTTTGTAATATTTCTAGTAGGTTCAACAAATGGATCTTTAATAAATTTAAGTTATGGAAGAATTTGTGATTGTTTTAAACATTCCGATCAAAAAGAAAAGAATATTGCTGTTTCATCTTCTTTTTGTGCTCTTACTTTTCTAATAAGTTTTGCATTATCACCTTGGTTTTGTGGTTTAATAATAGATTCATAAAAAATAAATCATAACATTAACTACTTTAAAAATATTTTATTCATTATTTTATACATATGAAATTATACATATATTTTTTTTTTTAATATGTCTTATATATAATATATATATTCATAATATTTTTTATTAATTATGATTTCTATATTTGTTTTCAAAAATACTAATATAAATTAAAAATATTGAGAATTTTAAGTTTATTTTAAAAGACAAATGCACGAATTAATAAAAAAAATAAAATAAAATAAAATAAAACAATAGAAACATATTTCATTGATAATTGAAAGTTAAGAATTATAAAAAACACTAAAAAATAACTAAAAAAAAGTTCTTTCATTTAAAATAATTAAAGAAAATATTGATATGGTAAAAAAGATAAAAAAAAAAAAAAAAAGTGTCAAAACAAAAACCATTCATAAAAAATTTTTTTTTTTTCATATATTTTTTATTTAATTTAATTTATATACATCTTTCACGAACAAAAATTAAAAATTTATTTTATAAGTATAGTATCACCATCACTTAAAACATTACGACAAAAAGAGGAACAATCTAAAAAGTACAATTCGTTATCATTAAATGCTAACTTTCCATCTCTGTATTTTAAAATTTTATACAAAAAAAAATTATTTTCATTTTTTGAAAATATAACAGCTTTAAATATTTCACTTAATAATTCAATATTGTTTCCAATGGTTATATCTCCATTTAACCATATATTAACACTTCTATTTTTAAACATACACGTTTTTTTTTCTATTTGAAAAGAATTTTTTATAATAATAAGTGAGTTATCAATAATTAATTTTACAAATATTCGAGAAGATTCACTTATTGATGTTAATCCTATAGATGTTAACTTTATTTTTATCCTAAAAATTTTTTCCTCTAATTTTTTTTTTTTTTCATTTGATGTATCATTAACAATCTCTGATTTTATATTGTCCCTAACGGTACTAGAAGTATTAGAGGATATTCTTTTTTGAAATTTTAATTTTATTTCTTCTTTTTTTAGATTCATCTTTTTTTTCATTTCTTCACAATTATGATTTACTGCATTTACATGATTGAAACAAAAAATTTTCTGACATATTATGCATTTTCTATTGTTGTTTGAATTAATACAATATTTATTATATATACATTCATTAAAAGAACAATATTTTGGAGAAATTACATTATTTTTACATTCATTTATTTCATGTTTTTCATATATTTCTTTTACATTATTTATGAAACTATTTTCATATCTATTTTCATTTTCATCTATCTTTATAAGTGCTTTACATTTTTCACACACAACATATAAATCCTTATCATTTTTAATAGCTATTTTTTTATCATCACATATTCTTATTTTATTTTTAATCTCCAAATAGTCTGTAAAATAAATAACATTATTATTATATATGTAAATAAACAGATAAAAAAAAAAGTAATATTTCTTAAATATTTTTTATATAAAATTTAATAAAATTATTTCATAATTGATAAAATTTTTTGCTAATGAAAAGTATTTACATATTCCATTATTTTCTTATTTTCTTTTTTTTTTTTTTTTAACTTATTACTAAATACCTATACATTCATGATCTTCAGCATTTTGATGATTAATACAAAAAAACTTTTTACAATATCTACATAAGAATGGTAGAAAGTCATTTATCTTACAGTAATCATATGAACATTGCTTATCAATTTCATGCTTCATTTTGTATATATATATATGTATATATATATATATTTATATAAATATTTAAAAGTACAAAGTTAAAAAAAAAGTTACATTTATCTCATTTTAATTTACAGAATTTAAAAAATTTTTTACACTTAAATTTACTTTAATAAATCATTAATAAATGTAAAATAAACACAACTTCATTCTGTATTTATATATATTTAGATTTTTTTTTTTTTTTTTTTGAAAATAAAAAATATATCTGTTTTTATTTTTACTCATTCATATTATAGCACATTAATAGTGTATATCAAAAAAAAAAAAAAAAAAAAAAAAAAAAAATANAAAAAAAAAAAAAAAAAAAAAAAAAAAACAAAATATACATATATATATATACTTATTTGAAAAAAACAAATGTTTTCTTTACACTTCTTAAATAAATAAATAAAACTAGTAAAACTATATATACATAAAATATACTTAATAAAAAAATAACTAGTTTATTTTTTTTACTTCAGAATAAAAAAAAAAAAAAGTTTTAAGAAGAGCAAGAACAATATAAAAAAAAAATTCATTAAAATATATTCATACACATTAATATTAAAAATCGAAATATACATATACAAATGTAATAAAACACATTTTATTTATAATATTTATACACACATAAAAAATGTTATACAGATGAATTATATATATCTGTATAGATAAAAATATTTTTCATAGCTTAATAATTAATATTGTATATAAATTAATATTATTATTCTCTTAAAAATTATTGAAAATTAATATATATTCTTTTATAAAAAAAAAATAAAAATAAATATATTTAAATATATATGATTCATCAGACATCATGTGATAAAAAAAAAAAAATATAAATATATTTTAAAAAAAAAAAAAAAGTTTTATATAAAAAGAAATGCTACTTTCCACTTTGTTTAGTTTTATTTTGAGCTAAGAATAAATATGGCTAGTGAGAATGTTAGAAGAAAAAACATAGGTTCTATATTATATAATTACTATAATTTAGACGATGAAAATAATGTTAGCAAAAATGAGGACACAAATAATTTGAATAAAAAAGATTGTATAAATAAAAAAATAATAATTGAAGAAGATGCGGGTAGTAAATTAAAGATTAATAATCATAATACAAAATATGAGTTGAATACAAATGTAGTAAAAGAAAAAAACACTGAAAAATTTATAAAAAATGAAAAAATGATTTCAAAAGAAGAAATAAAAGATGTAGACGAGCTTGATAAAAAAAGTTGTGAATTCAATGTAAATAATTATTTTAAAAAATTACTGGAAAATTCTAGTTTAGAAGAGTTAATAAATAAATCAAAAAAAATAGAAAAAGAAATTAAACAAAATGATAGTTTTATGCAATCATTAGTATATGAAAATTACAATAAATTTATTGAAGCAGCAGATACAATTATATATTTAAAAAAAAATTTTAAGAATGTAAAAGAAAAAATCAAAGACATAAACGATCATATAACTTATATAGACAACAATTCTAATTCAGTAAATAATAAAGTTTCCAAAAATTTTGAAAAAATTGAAAATTTGATTGAAATAAAAAAATTATTAAACGATGTCAATATAATTATGAAAATACCACAAAATATGTTTTCTTATATTATTGAAAAGAAATATATAAAATCATTACAAATTTTTATTGAAGCTATACCATTTTTTGATAAAAATAAAAATATTCTAGCATTTCAAAATTTATATTTAGATAGTAATAATTTAGCTAATATTGCTTGCTACTTTTTTTTAAAAAAATTAAATAAAGAAAAGAATATAAAGAAGTTACCTAAACTACTTCTGAAAAATGAAAATGAAAAAAATATAGATTATAAAAATGAAGAAAAAAATAAAAATATTTCTTTTTTTCAAAATGATTTAGAAAAATCATTTGAATTGTTACATTCCTATGTTTTACCAAGTGATGAAATAACTTCATGTTTATACTTAATACTAGCTTATGGGAAAAATAAAAAAAAAGTAAGAAATTTGTACATTCAAAATCGAATTAATGCATTAAAATATTTATTTTATAATATTTTTAATTTAAATAATTACATTAATATTGATGCAAATGTTAAATTAAAATGTTCAACTTTTAATTCTAAAGAAAAACAAAGTGAGAAAGGAAATGATGAAAATGATTTATATAACAAAATATTTGAAAATATTTTTGAATTATCTTATAAGCATTTATTAAAATTTTTTTTCAGTATTATAGACAATTTTGAAAAAATGTTTATAGATAACCCTCATAACGAGTATGAACATAATTTTCTTTTAAGTAAAGAAGATTATGAAAATAATAATGATAGAAAAGTGAAATTTTATAAAAATATTCATTATTTAAAGAATTTAATAAATAACTTGAATACAATAATAGAAGAGAAAAATAAATCCGTCAAAAAAGATGTAATGTCATATATTAATAATAGTAGTGTTACTAAAAATGAAAAAAACGTTAAAGAAGATCTCTTTGATATAAACTGTAATAATGTATTAAAAAATGTATTGAATAATGATGACAATAATAAAATAATAGAAATTTTAACAAAAAGTTTTTTTAAAGTTTTATTAAAATTAACTATTGACCATATATATATAATTAATCCTCCAGTAAAATTGATTGTGTGTTCTTTAAAAAAATTAATAGAAAACGTTAAAAATTATAATAATTGTAAAAATATTTTATCAAAACTTATGAATAAATTTATAAATAAAATATATTTTGTAGTATTGAAATTACATTTTTACAATATATGTTTTAATAGTAACATAGCTCTATCTAATTTTTTGAACGTCTGTAATCAAAAAGAAATATTATTTATATTAGAAAATAAAAATGAATTGGGGCATAATATCATATTAAATCTGTGTTTAACTTTTATGGATTTCGGAGTATTTTATGAAGAAATAAATGTAAGTAGGAATTTTTATTTTAAACATTTAATTAATTTTGTAATTATTTATTTTATATTTTTAACTAATTTTTTAAATCATTTTATGAACTATTTTATTTGTATAAATGAACACAACATATACAATGAATTATCTAATGAAAATAATAATGAAGAGAAAATATATGGAAAATTAGAATGTAAAAAAGAAGAAGAAACAATAGAGAAAGAAAATGATCATATTAAAAATGAAAGAAAATTTGCTTTGGATGATTTTAAAACAAAAATTGAAAATATGGAAAATATTAAAGAATCAACAAAAATTTTGAATTTACAAAAAAAGTGTAATATTTATGATAGAGAAGTATCAAGAGAATCTAATAATAATAGCATAAAATCATTTAAAAATAGAAGCATTAAGGATGAATATTCAGATAATTCATATATAAATAAAGAAAGTGTATTTAAATATGAAAATATTTATTTATTTTCATATAACAAAGAAGATGTAAAAAAAAAAAGTAAAGAAAAGACACTAAAAGATTTTAAAATTTTATCAATTTATTTATACGAAAATATTTATAATAATAATTTAGAATTGCAAGATATTTTAAAAAATACAAAAAAATATATGAAAATGGACTACGAATATTTTATTGGGAAAATAATTGAAGAACAAAAATTTGAAATAAGAAGAATTAAAGAAATATATTTTTTATTATCTCTTGTTTCCATATTTTATAATTTCAAGAAGGAAGGAATTTATAAAATCTTTACTATATTACATGATATTTATAAAAATTCTCGATCTTTATTAAATGAAAACAAAAAAATATATTTATATGATAACCTGGAAATATTACTATACAAAGATATATACCCATTTTTAAAAAAGGAAAAAAGCGAAATAAAAAATGTAAACATTATTGAATGTGATAATTTAAATAAGAATAATTTAATTAACGAAGATGTTGATTCTAATTATATAGTTAATAAGAACAATTTACGAAATTATGATAATAAAATAGAACATGAAAATGATTCACATAAAGAAAATTATGAGAAAGAAGAAAATAATTTGTTTTTACACGGCAGAAGAGAAGGAATAAACAAAAAATTATATAGTTATAATATAAATGTAGAAAACGATAAAGAAAAAAGTAAAAAAAAAATAACAGAAATTAAAAATAGTCACGAAAATAATTCTTTTTTATTAAAAAGACACAATAATGATAATAATAGAGATTTTTCAAAAAATAACAATATGCATTATATAGATAATAAAAATGATGTAAGTAACTTTTATATAGATAAAGATAATGAAAATAATTTAGAAGATAAAAATAATATAGATAACATAGAAAATAAAGAGAACATAGATAGTTTAGAAAATAAAAATAACATAAGTAAAATAAAAAATTTTAATGAATTAATTTCAAATAGCATTGAAAAAGAAATGAATAATTTGAAATCAGAAGAAAATTATAGCGATGATGATATTTATAGTGATAGTAATAATAAGGACAAATATGTAGTTGGAATTTGTAAATTTATGAAATATAAATTGCACGAAAAATGTAGTGAATTAATAAATTTATTTATTTCATTTTATGTCAATAGAATATCACATATCATTAAGTTGTATATTGAAAATGAGAAGTGGATAGAAGATAAAGAAGCAGAACTGGTAAGCAATAATTTTATATACATTATAAAAGAAATTGATAAAATTCATATTTGTTTAACTGATTTTTTTGATAACAAAGTGAAAAATGTAAAAAAGATAGATAATTTTAGTGAAATATTTATTAAAATAGAAAAAGAATTAGAACAAATATGTAAAAAATATTTAAAAGAAAAAAATTTTAATTCCTCGAATGATTTGGAAAATATTATGAAAATATCAAATAACGATAATAATAATAATAATAATAATAATAATAATAATAGTAGTATACATCCATCAAATCAGCAAAGAAATTTAGAAATGTATATGTATAAATTGTATATGTTAAAAATGAAAAATTATAAAAAAAATGTGAAACTTGAAAATAGCAGAATTCTCTTCATAATAATAAAAATAATGTTTAAGGATTACACTGAATACATCAGAAATTCCATTTTTAATGAAAAAGGTTTTAATAAATTAAAAATTGACTTTTTTTTTTACTTTCATTGCTTAAAACATTATGTTCCTTTAGATGATGAGAACATATTATTTGTTATTCTAAATGAAGTTTTAATAAATGCAAAAGAAAGAATGATTCAGGTTAATAAAAAAGTGGAAAGTAAAAGTAACATTTTGTATCACTCATATTTATCAGATAACATTGAATTTGACATAAATAAGAATAAAAATTTTATATTGAAAAGCTTAAAAGAAAATTAAACTATAAATTTTTTTGTTTCTACAAATATACATATATATATATATATATATATATATATATATATATATATATATATATATATATATATTTGTTTTTCCTTTTTTGTTTTTTTTTTTTTTTTTTTTCTTTATTTTTAATTATATTCTTGTAGATATTTAAAATGAAATTTTGTTTTCCATTAAAAATTAAAAAATATAAAAAAAAAAACTACCAATTTTATATTCATTTTGATTTAAAAAATTATCATAATTATAAATTACACAATAATTTACGTAACTAAAACGGTATTTCATCTATTACTTCAGTATTGTTAATAATGTTATCTTTTTTATTATTATAATTTTTTTTTTTATTATATTTATGAAAAGTATATGTTAAAAAAAAAATTAATTTCTGTATATAATTATTTTTTCTTTAATTCTTAAAAGAATTACATAATTGATGTGTCTTTAAAAATATATCATTCAAGAGTTTTTAAAACTTTATTTTTTTTTTTTTATAAAATGTTTTAAAAATAATCTCTTTTTTGTATAGAAGAATTTAAAAATTATAATACAAGAAAATATGTTTTTCAGTTTAGTACTAAAAAATTTTTTTTTTTTTTTTTTTCTTGTTTTCGATAAACTTTTATAATTTTCATCTATAAAGTTTTAAATATTAAATACTAAAAAGTAATTTATTTAAAAAATTAATTGGATAAAATTATTTTGAATGAAATTTAATAAATAAAAATAAAAATTTAAATAATATTTTTTAACAGTATAAAAGGTATTCAATTGTTACTACATTGTTTTAATCTTTAAATCTAATTAATATTTTCTTTTTTTTTTTTTTTAATAAAGACAATAAAATTAAAAAAAGTTCAATAAAAATGGAGAACAAAGATGAAACACATGTAAAAGAAAATAAAAAAATTAATAAAAAATTAATTCAATTTATATTAAAGAAATCTGAAGAATTAGAAAAAGATCATTTGTTAAGTATTTTCAAATATAAGACATAAATGAAATTTATATTATAAATTATAACACACACACATATACATACATATATATATATATATATATATATATATATATATATATATAAATATATAGAAAAAAAAAAATTATTATTATAAAGATTAATATATATAAGTTGATTAATGTATATAACACTTTAATTACACTTTTTTTTTTTTTTTTTTTTTTTTTTTTTTATATTTTATAGTTTCCTTTTTTTGTATTTTGTATATTGTAGAACAATTAAAAGATTATGTAAAAAATAATTATACTGATATAGGTATTAAATAAAAAGTAAAAACATTAACTATTAAAAAGTATAAATATAATGAAAAAAAAGTTTAAAAAAAATACTTAAAATATTTATTTTATTACGATATATTGATTCATTTTTATTCTTTTTCTTTTTATTTTTTTTAAGAAGCAAAAAACATATTAATTAATTGTTTAAATAAGGGAGAAAAAGTTAGACCATCTTTTGATTCGTTAGATTATAATGAACTTTCTGAATTTTGCAAAAGTAAAAATAAAATATATAATTTATAAAAGGAAAAAATACTATATTAATACTTGAAACATATTTTATAAAGTAAAACATAATTGTGTCTATTATATTTTTTACATTATTAGGATTATTTTTAGCAGCTGATAAAAATGATAGATATGATGAAATAACAAAAAAAACACTACAGATGTTTTATACCTGTCAGATATTTTATGAAATATTAAATCATTTTAGAAAATTAAATAATGAGGAAAGAAAAAAATATATTTATGCAAAATATAAAACAATATATATAAAAAAGTGCTTTGATAATAATATAAAACCAGAACCTGGAACACCAAAAAATGAAAAAGAAGATATATCAGGTTATTTATATTCCTATTTTTTTTTTTTTTTTTTTTTTTAAAATTCTATTCATATGTATATTTTTAATAAATAGAATTAGAGGAAGACATTTCAAAAGATGAAATAACTCATATAGAAACAATAAATACTGAAATTCCTTGTGAATATATACCATTAAATAAGAGTGATTATGATACAAACTTACAAGAAAAAAAATTGCATAATTATGGTTATAGATAAATAATGATATATAATTTAAAAAAATAAAATAGAATAAAACATTTATACTAATATAAATATATGTGTATATTTTTTTATACATTAATAGATGAAAATAAAAAAATAGTAGCCACAGTTGATTTTAGTTCAAGTTTAAAACATGCTCAATATGCTGTTAATGGTATAATATAAACTAAAATAAAAATTTATATATTTTATAATTTATAATATTTCATATATATTAATTTTCATTTTTTTTTTTTTTTTTTTTTTTATGCTTTAAAACGATACATTAAAAAAATGTTATAGAATATATAAATACTTAATATATTCATATAAAAATAAAAAGAAAAGTATTTAAAAAAAATTTAAATGAAATTTTTTCTTTAATATTGAAAAATCATTTGTTTTTTTTTTTTTTTTTTACTTCATTTTAGCATTAATGTTCGAAGATTTAGATACTGCAAAACATCAACTAAAACTTTCTCTTTCTTATTTAGAAAAATGAAATTAAAAATGTGTATATTTTTTTATTTGTATGAATAACTCTCATTAATGTTTTAAAATATTTATAGATTATTTATATAATTAAGAAGAATTTTTAAAATTATACAATAATAATATTCAAAAATAGATGTGAATATAATATTTTTAAGAAATAAACATATATATATATATATATATGATTATAATCTTTTTAAACTTGGTAAAATTCTTTTTTTTTTTTAATCTTTATTTTATGATAAAAATATATAGGATAATTTAACTTTTCTTTATATTAACATATATCTCTACTTTTTCTTAACTGAAAAATTAATCTTATAATTATTTTATTTTTCTTTTTTTTAAAAATAAAAATTTATATATTATAAATTTTTTCTTTATGTTTTTATTAGAAAAAACAAAAGTTATAATGTTGACATTTTAGAAATATAGACAGTATATAATATAAAAAGGTGACAAAGTTCTAATAATACTAATATTTTATATTTAAAATTATAAAAATTGTTATTTTCTTTTTATATAAATATTTAGATTATATTATAAAAAAAAAAATATACGTATTGAACGATATAATTAATAATACTATTATTTTACTTAGTTTTTTATATTGTTTTGTACATCTGAATATGACGAATAAATTAAAAGAATAAAAATATATATGTATATAAATTAAAAAAAATTGGTATTAAAAAAAAATGAGATAATTATCCTAGAAGCAATATTTTTCATGGTATTCATAATATAGAAAAAAAAAAAAAAAATATTAACAGAAATCATAGAAAAATTATTCATGGGCTCAAATGTTTAATTATATATCATTTTTTTTTTTTTTTTTTTTTTTTTTTTTTTTTTTT
>NW_021628221.1:190140-224688 GCF_900005855.1 Plasmodium gallinaceum | reverse complement strand
TTTTTTTGTTCATTATTAATTAAAAAATATAAAATATAGTATATTCTTATCATTATTAAAAGGAAAAATAAAAATTAATTACTACCTTTATATTTAAACAAGTGATAAATAAAGGATAATTCTCTCTTTTTTTTTTTTTTTTATTTTAAATATTATATACATTTTTTTTTTTCTTTGTAAATGTAAAAGATAAATTATAGCATGCAAAATTATTTTTTTATATTGAATAAAATACATAATTTAAAAAATATATCTAAAAAATATAAAATAAAAGATTTTTTTTTTATAAATTATCAAAAACAGTTCTATTTTTTTATGAAAAAAATGGATGATATATCAAATGTTAATAATGTAGATATAAATGATAAGAAAAAAGAAAAAAAAGCAAAAAAGTTGGCTGAAAAAGAAAAAAAATTAGCTAAGAAAGCAGAAAGAGAAAATTTAAAAAATGAAACAGCAAAAATACTAGATTATGTATGTGAAGATATAAATAAAGATAATTATGGCTACCTTAATGTAATAAATATGAAATTGAACGATATTAAATTATATAATTTAGAGACACTATATAATTTATTATTAAATGAATGCACAGAGGAATTTAAAAGGGAAGATAATAATACTACTCCTATTTCAAAGGAAGATAAA
Source organism: Plasmodium gallinaceum (assembly GCF_900005855.1). Lineage (NCBI taxonomy): Eukaryota > Apicomplexa > Aconoidasida > Haemosporida > Plasmodiidae > Plasmodium > Plasmodium gallinaceum. Next base: position 224,040 of record NW_021628221.1, on the reverse strand, counting down.
GAAAAAAAAAGAAATGAATTAGAAGACATTTTAAAAAATAATATATGGATAAGAGGTAGAATACATGATATTAGAGGAAAAGGTTCTTTATCTTTTATAATTTTAAGACATAAAATTTATTCACTTCAATGTATTTTAGATATTAACAATAATAACAATGATAAGAACATGATAAAGTGGGTTAACAACTTATCTTTAGAATCAATAGTTGATATATATGGAAAGTTAATTAAGCCAGAAATACCAATTGATAGTACCAATATTAAATATGAAATACATATAAATAAAATTTTCTGTATAAGTAAAACAGTTAAAGAATTACCATTCTTATTAAAAGATGCTAATATGAAAGAAACATCTGAAGAATCAACAATAAAAGTTAATCAAGATAATAGACTTAATAATAGATGTATTGATTTACGTACTTATGCAAATTTCAGTATTTTTTATCTTCAATCACAAATTTGTCAAATATTTAGAAATTTTCTTATCCAAAATAATTTTATAGAAATACACACACCAAAATTATTAGGGGAAAGTAGTGAAGGAGGAGCAAATGCATTTCAAATCAATTATTTTAATCAAAATGGTTATTTGGCTCAATCTCCTCAATTATATAAGCAAATGTGTATTAACTCGGGATTTGATCGAGTATTTGAAATAGGTCCAGTTTTTAGAGCTGAAAATAGTAACACATATAGACATTTATGTGAGTATATATCTTTAGATATAGAAATGACATATAAATATGACTATATGGAAAATGTATATTTTTATGATTCTTTGTTTAAACATATATTTAAAGAACTAACTACTTTAGGAAAAAATGATATGTTTATTAAAACAATAAAGAATCAATACCCTTCTGAGGATTTTAAATGGCTAGATGTGACACCAATATTTACATATGAAGAAGCAATAAGATTATTAATAAAACACAACAAATTAGATTTAAAAGAAGAAGATATTCTAAATTATGATTTAACTACTGATATGGAAAAGGAATTAGGAAAAATTATTAAAGATTCTCATAATACTCATTATTACATAATTATCAATTTTCCTTCTTCATTACGTCCATTTTATACTATGTATGATGAGAAGAACCCGAAAATTTCTAATTCTTATGATTTTTTTATGAGAGGTGAAGAAGTTTTATCTGGAGCTCAAAGAATTAATGATGTGAATTTATTATTAAATAATATAAAATCATTAAATTTGGATTCTCAAAAACTAAATTTTTATATAGATTCTTTTTCATATTCCTCCTATCCTCATTCAGGTTGTGGTATAGGTTTAGAAAGAGTTCTCATGCTTTTTCTAGGATTAAATAATATTAGAAAAACTTCATTGTTTCCAAGAGATCCTAAAAGGTTAATACCTTAAAAAAAAAAAAGAAATAATTTATATTTGTAAAAATAAAATGAGAATATTTCTTCATTTCATAACATTAAATATTTATGAAAAAATATTACATTTATTCAACATATTATTATAAAGTTTTAAATGATAATTTTATTTACTGATTTTATTGAAATTTATATATTAAGATATAAACAAAACTTTTATTATAATAGTTTATTTAAATATTTATATATATATATATATAAATTTTTATTTTAATTATACGTATATCTTTTTTTTTCTTTTTTCTTTTTTTAACATGGTTATGCTTGTTCAAAATATAAGTAAAATATTTGTTAAATGAAAAGTTCAAATTTTAAAGTGAAGTAATATATTTTATAGAATATGTTCTAATAAATATATTTATTTATATAGTTTTATTTTTTTACTTATTTTATTTTTTTTTTTATTAATATTGTTAAAAAATTACTAAATTTTTTCTGAGAACTCTATTATTTTTAAGTAAATTAACTAAAAAATATATATATATATATATATTTATTTACAAATTAAACTTTTTTATCATATTCATTTTTGTTGTTCTTCTGTTTTTTTATTTCTAAATTCCGTTGTTTCTTTACTTATATATTTATAATAATTAGGCGTTTATTTTTGCAATATTGATTAAATAAAAAAAAAAAAAAAAAAAAAAAAAGAAAAAATGAAAAATTAAAAACAAAATAAAGTATATATTAAAAAAATACAGACGAAGTATTTAATTTATTTCTTTTTCATTTTTTAAATTTTCCTTACACATATTTTTATTACCTTAATTTTTTTTTATTTTGAAATATTATCATTTTTTTTTTTTTTTCATTTGTCTATTTGTGTTTATATATATGTTTAAAATAAAACATATTTTAAAAAATTTAAATTTATTTAAAAACTTCTTTTTCTTTTTTCTGTAATGTTATTAAAGAGAATATATTTGATTATTCAAAATTTTTTTTTTTTCTTTTCATTTTTCTCCCATATATATAACCTTTTTTTATATCAATAAAAAAGGAGAAAAAATTTTAATTATATATATATATATAAATATAATATTTAAAAGAAAGTTAAATATAATGATTAAAGTAAATTAATTTATAACATGAATAATAATAATAATAATTTTAATCTTAAGAGTGAAACAGAAAATGGGATTGTTAAAAGTTGGGTTACTGATAAAGATAAACAAAATAGTTTCATTAATAGAAGAAGAAAAAAAGAAAGAAATAGGAATTATGAATTAAAAAATAATACTATAGAAAATGAAAATTATTCAAAAAATTTAAAATTATTTTGTAAATTAAAAAAAAAATATTTGCATATTAAAAAAAAGAATAAAATCTTATTTGAAACTAAAAAAGAAAAAAAGAAAAAAAAAAACCCTTCTCATAAAACTTTTTTTGATTTAATATCAGAATCTATAATAAATATAATTAATTGTATGAACAGACAATATATTCAAATAAAAAATTTTTGTATAAATTCTATACCCAATTTAAAAATTAAGCGCCTCTTATATTTCTTAATAATTTATATATTAATTAATATAGCATTATTTATTTTTTCTATATTTCTATATTTATTTTTATATTATTACGTAATACCACAAAACAAATACATATATCCAATTGATTTTTCTTTAGTTAAAAACCCAATTGAAGATTATTTAAAAAACAAAAAGAATAATAAGATATATTTTATGAACAAGTCAGAATTTCATAGCATGAACGAAAGAGAAGAATTTTATGTGAAACATTTAAATTCAATTAAAAATGAAATTTTAGACAATATAAAAAATAATCATATTTGTTGTTGCCCTAAAAACTTTCTTGAAAATAGTAATTTTCCTCTTTTAAATAAAAATATAAGTTATTTAAATAATGAGAAATTATATGTTTTTGATAATAAAATAGAAAACGAAAATTTACAAAATAATATATTAACAGGATATATAGATTTTCAAAATAATCCAAGTAATGATTCATATTATAATGAACAATTTTTTTATAAATTTTTTTTACCTTTTTTTAAAAAAAAAAAAAATATTCTTAAAATTAAAAAAGGTTATAAAATTGATATTTTTCTGAATTTTACTTATATAAATAATGATTATAACGATAAATTAGATTCCTTTCAGGTGGTAACTGAAATTTTTAATAACAGTAATAATATTATTTTAAGAAAAGAAAAGTTATATATTAATAATGAAAATTATGAATTTATAAAAAAATTACATTTACTTTTTAACACACCATTTTATTTTTTTAATGTTAATAATAATAAAACTAAAGAAATACTTTTGGTAAATAATTATGAATATGTAACAGATTTCAGTAAAGTTCATATATATATACATCCACCAATTCAAATATATAGAGCATATGTGGTTATATTAATATATGTTAATTTCATTTATTATTATATATATAAATACCCATTTTTATTTTTTTATATTTTTGTTTTTATTTTGTCATCATTCTTAATTTTTCTCAATACTATTTTTTTCTTTTTTGTTATGCTCTATTACTTTTTTATTAAACGATTAAATTAAAAAAAAAAAAATATATATATATATATACACTCTTAATTGTATACTACATATATATTTAATATTTTATTAATTTAAATAGACAATATTTTTTGTATTTTTTTTAAAATTGTAATTTCATTTAATATCTTTTTTATTTTGTTTTTTTATTTTTTACCAAATGCACTTTTTACCTTTTTTTTTTTTTTTTTTTTTTCTGGTATGAAATAAAATAAATCCAAGTTATGTCTTAATTATAACATTTCAATTTTTTAAAATATCAATTATATTTATTTTATAAAGATTTTGTTATTTTTTTAAACTTTCTTAAAATTTTTAAAGTATACATATTTTTTTATTTATTAAATACATATCTTAAATATTTAATAAAAAATAAAAACATAGTATGAAGGGCAATTTACAAATCAAGTATTTTATGATATTATTTAATCCTTTTTAATTTTTTTTTTAATAAAATATTTTGAAATATAAAATTTAATTTATGAGGTAAATTATTCTTTTTTCGTTTATTTTAATGAAGTATATGAAGAGCAAAATTAATAAATGAATGCACATATGTGTATTCATAGAAACTTTTTTTTTTTTACATTTTTTAAACAATATAAAATTATTGTATATTTATAGAAAAAAAACTTGAATTCACTAATAGGAAGTGATATAAAAATTATATTTTTTTTTTTTATTAAATTCTAATATTATTTTTGAATAAATTGTTTTTATATAAAATAATTTTACGAATTATTAAGGTGTTTTAATAAGATAATTTGAGAATTTAGATGTAATTTAAAAATTTTAACATGAATTCATAACTCTTAAAAAATATTTATTATTACACCTACTTCGTATTAATTATTTCAAAAACATATATTCTTTTATATTTTTAATACATTTTAATTCTTTTTGAATATATATATATATTTTTTTTTTTTTTAAATGTTATGATGAAATAATAAATGACTCAAATTAAAAAATGAAAACATTAAGTGATTTATTAGAAAGATAATTTTTAGAGTATCTCTCCTATTGTAATATAAAATTTTTTTATTTTTTTTAATTTTTTTATTTTTCAAATTTTTTTTTTTTTTGTGTGTGTATTTGTAAAAATAGATGCATATAAAAAATATTGGTGAAGAGTCTATCCATACGATATGTAGTAGTCAAGTAATATTTACATTAAGTAGTGTTGTAAAAGAGTTAGTTGAAAATTCTATTGATGCAAATGCAAATGAAATAAAAATAAAATTAGTTGAAAATGGAATAAAATTAATAGAAGTAAATGATAATGGAAAAGGAATAAAAAAAATGAATTTTGAAAATGTCTGTGCTAGACATGCTACATCTAAAATAAGTGAATTTAATGATATTCAAAACTCTTTAAATACTTTAGGTTTTAGAGGTGAAGCGTTAAATTCCTTATGCATGTTAAGTGATCTAAATATTACTACTAAAAATGATGAAAGTGAGCATGGTTATTTGTTAAAATTTGATAAACTTGGAAGATTGGTTCATGAAGAGCCAATTGCAAGATTAAGAGGAACAACTGTTAGTTGTGAAAACATTTTTAAAAATATACCTATAAGAAAAAAGGATTTTATAAAAAATATAAAAACACAGTTATCTCAATTATTACTTTTAATGCAACAGTATGCTATTATATATCATCGTATAAAATTTTCTATTACTAATATTGTTTCATCTAAAGGAATGACGAAAAATATAAATTTATTAATGACGAATCAAAGTGATAACATAATAAAAAGTTTCTATTCAATTTTTGGGAGAAAAAATATTGGAAATTTAATTGAATTTAATATTGATTCTGACTGTTGGAAAATAAATGGATTCATAAGTGATAATAATTGTGGAAGACGTGATAAAGATTTACAATTTTATTATATGAACAGTAGACCTATACATATATTAAAAAATGTTAATAAAATTATTAATACTATTTATAGAGAATTTAATAGTAGATTATATCCAATCATTGTAATTAATATTTTGTCAGATACTAAAAACATAGATATCAATGTAACTCCAGATAAAAGAGAAGTTTTTTTTATATTTGAAAATGAAATGTGTGAACAAATTAAAAGTTATCTTGTGAAATTACTAACACCTAAAACAAATAATCTAATTGACACACAAATTGGTGATTACTTTTTGAAAGCTAACAATATATTATCAAAAAGTAATAATCTCAAAATGGAAAATGATTATGAAAAAGATTGTCATAATTTAAATCAAAAAAGTATCAGTAGTGATGATTCATATAATAAAAAATGTAATAATAATATATATATTAAAAAGGAAATGGATAACACTAATGATTATTATAACAATGATAATAACAAGAGTAACTACAACGAAGAAAATATCTTAAAAATAGAAGACAAAAATAATACAGAAATATATTATAATAATCAAATCCCAAATGAAAAAAATTATTTAACAAATATGGAATTTCAAAAGAATAGTAACAATAATAATAATAATAATTCAAATTTTGAAAATTCATATAACTTTTATAAAAATGAAATAAGCTCTGAAGATAAAAATATGAACCAAGAGAATGTAAATCATAATATATATGAAAATAAAACCAATGAATATAATTATCCTACTTTTGAAGAAAAAGAGAAAAAACAACAACGAATATTAAAAAATGATATCTATTCTACATATGAAAAAGAAGATTATTATTATGATTCCATAAGTACAAAAGACAAAGGAAATATTACACATTCATATAATTCTGATTATACTGAAATCAAAAATATAAACATAAATGACAAAAAAATATATAATGAGAATAAAATTCCTGATATACAAATAAATAATAATATAAACTCATCAGAATATATATTAGAATATGATATGGTAAAACAAGAAAAACAAGAAAAACAAGAATACTATGAATATGAAATGAAAAATATTGCAGATAATTCAGATATATATGAATTTAAAATTAAAAATAACGAAAATAAAAAAATGTATGAATGTGAAACAGAAAACATTCATAATAATTTAGATACTTATGAAAATAAATTAGAAAATGATAAAAATAATACTGTATATGAATACAAATTAGAAAATGATACAAATGAAAATATGAATGAAAATAAATCAAAAAAAAGTGAAAAAGAGAACGTGTATGAATACAAATTAGAAAATGATGAAAATAATATGTATGAATATAAATTAAAAAATGATGAAAATAATATCTATGAATATAAATTAGAAAATGATAAAAATAATACTGTATATGAATACAAATTAGAAAATGATCAAGATGAAAATATATATGAATACAAATTAGAAAATGATAAATATAATACTGTGTATGAATACAAATTAGGAAATAATGAAAATGATAATGTGTGTGAATACAAGTTAAAAAGTGATGAAGATGAGAATATATATAAATGTAAATTGAAAAATGGTGATAATGGAATTCTGAATGAATATACTACTAAAAATATTCAAAATAAGTTAAACAATTCACCAGTTTATGAACATAAAATGAAAACTAAAGAGGTGGAGCAAGATAATTTAAATTATGATAGTATTGATTATTCTATTGATGATTTAAAAGAAAATATAAGAGGTAGTTGTATTAAAAGTATTCCTATAGATATCAATATGTATATCAATAGAGAAAAATTGAAAAGTGGTTATGATTATGATCAAATACATGTAATAAATTTAACAAATAGCGAAAAGATCAAAAATAATGTATTTCATAAAATGAAGGATGAAAGTAAATTAAATAATTATTTATGTCTTACTGACAATGATCAAGAGAATGATTATGAAAATTTATTTAATAATAGTTTAAATATAAAAGAGAGCATCAGTACTACTAAGAATAGTAATTATGATAATGAGGATATTGACTTTAGTAATATTGATGAAAACCAGAAAGATTTATATTTTAAATCTAATTTGTTTGATAAATTGAAAATATGTGGTCAGTTCAACAGAGGTTTTGTTATTTCTAAGATTAATCTACTGTATTTTAAAAATCAAGAAGAAAAAAATAATTCTTCTGATAATAATAATAATTGTAGTAATAATAATTGTAGTAATAATAATTGTAATAATAAGAATGATTATGCTTTGTTTATAATAGATCAACATGCAGCTGATGAAAAATCTAATTTTGAAAAATATAATAAAACTTTCACTATGAAATCTCAAAAATTAATAAGCAAAATTAATTTACAATTAAGTCCAGCACAAATACATCTTATTCAAAAATATTTTCAAATTTTTTTAGAAAATGGTTTTGAAGTAGAAATAGTAGAAGAACCGATACAAAAAAAAAGAAAATTAAATAATATAAATGAAGAAGAAGAAATATTAATGGAAGTAAAAGTATACTTATTATCATTACCAGTATTTAATGGGAAAATACTAGAAATTGTAGATTTTATGTCTCTTTTACACCATCTAACAGAGCATCCATTAACATTCGATAAAAAAAGTTTTGAAATTTTTAAAGAAAACAAAAATCATTCAAATCAAAAAGTAGACACTTGGTTTAATTACAACTTTCCAAGACCACAAAAAGTTTGGAGAATTTTAGCATCAAAGTAAAAAAAATAGATATTTTTATATAATAAAAATATTTTCTGATTTTAATTTTTTTTTTTTTTTTTTTTTTTTTTAATAGAGCTTGCAGAAATGCAATAATGGTTGGAAATACATTAAATATTTCTGAAATGATAAAGATAAAAAAAAAGTTAAGTGTATTAAAAAATCCATGGAATTGCCCTCATGGAAGACCAACTATTAAATATATTATAAATAGTGTTGATATAAAAAATTGCTTTAAAAATTACTACTTAAAATTATACGATGAAATTTCAAACTTAATTTTAACAAAAAACTATGAAACATATAAATATCTATTCCATAATCATATATTCTTTTTAATTATGTCAACTAAACCATTACTTGGACCTATTTTAAAATTTCATTAACTTTTTATATATAATTTTCTTTATTAAAAAAAAAAAAAAAATTTTTAAATTATAATTTTGAAATTTAAAAAATGATTTTATTTTATTCTTTTTTTTACTTTTTTTTCGGTAATAATTTTGTATTGTATATATATATATATATATACTATTTCTATACTGACTGAATTGCATAAATTATGTTTTAATATATATACTTCTATATTTAAAAAAGATCTCTTTTAATTCATTTTAAAATTTTTTTTTGTTTTTAATTTTTATTAAACATTCTTTATAAAATATATTATTATATATTTTCTTTTTTTTTTTATTTAATAAATTAAATAGATAAACTACTATTAGACTTAAAAAAAAAAAAAAAAAAAAGATTAAAATTCAGCATAATAAAACATAGTAAAAGTATGTATGACGAAAAAAATTAAAAATTATAAATTATAAATTATAAATTTATTTTATTTTTTTAGCATCTATATTCTTTTAAAAGTGACTTTGTATATTTTATCCATATGTATAATATTAATTTTTGTTCGCTTTTATTCAAAAAATTAATATTTGTATTAGAATTATAAATTGATTGAAAAGAAAAGTACTGATAATAAAAAAGCATCAAATATAAATCATAGTTACTTAATTTGTTTTGAAAATATTTTTGCAAATCTTGATAAAGTAATTGTATTTTATTTATATTTAATTCATGATTATTTATCAATTTAAAAATGATAGATTGATAATAAAAATCATAAACATCAATGGTATTTTTGTAAATTTCTAAAAAACTTAAGAAAAATAAAGGAAATACATTGCAATCATAACCTTGTTCATTTGAATTATTTTGTTCTTTATGCAAGTCATTCATATTATTAAAATAGTCATTTTCTTTTTTGTTATTATTAATGTTAAATTCTGCAATATCCTCTCCATTATTTTTTTTTATAAATTTAGTGAAAGTATAATATTGCATATAAAGACTTCTAAGATACTTTTTGTTATATTTATTGTTTCGGAAATTTGTTAAATAGAAATTTTTTACTTCAAAATTATTTTTATGACGAAATTTACTTAAATTTTTCAAAAATTTATCACTTCCTATATTATCAAAAAAATTATTAAAAGAAATATCTTTTGTTAAATAATTTTCAATGTTACTTTTTATTTTCGTATCATTTCTATACCAATTCCACATACTCTTATTACCTAAAATTTCATCAGCTTCATGTAAATTATTATTAATATATAATTTTAAAATAATTTTATATTTTATAAAATTCTGAAAAAAATTAAAATAATTTGCAAAAAATATTAAAATTTGAATTCCCTCACTTTTTTTATCATTTTCCATTTCAATTCTCCAATACTTTAATATATATTTGCAGTACTCCATTAAATTAATCATTTTAGATTTTTTATAAATTGTATTAAAATACTTATCACAATTTTCATTATTATTTAATTTGTTTATATAAAATGATAAAAATCCTTCACCATATTCATTCAAAATATCATTTTGTGTTTTAGAAATGTTATATTTAAAAAATTCGTCTTCCTCATTACTTACTTCGTTATCATTTTCTTTAAACACACTTGATTTTTTTTCCGATAACTCTTCATTTATATAAAAGTTTTCATTATTACTTTTAAATAAATTATCATTAAATCTTTTATTGAATTCAATCTTTCTTTCTTTATTTTCACTATTATCATTTTCATCATATAATTTTTCAAATTTTTCTATTTCATTTTGACATGGAGAAAAGATATTATTATTTCTGCTTTTATTAAAAATTTCATTAGGACTTTTGGTTTCATTAGAACTTAATAAATATAACGATTTAAATTGATCATTAAAATTTTCCTTATGAACATTTTTATAATTTTCTTCATCAGAATTTTTGTCTCTTTTACTTGTTTCACTTTTATTCTTAGTAATATTAAGAGAATCAAATTTTAAGGTTTCACTTAATTCAATAGAACAACTACTATCAGAAGAACAGTCATTATCTTTCTTTTTATTTTTGCAAAGAAAACTTAATTCATTCGTTTCATTAACAAAATACCCACTGAATATGGAAAACCACTGATTGTCATTAATAATTTGCTTAATTGTTTGATAGTATTCTGAATCTTTAAAAGAATTTATATTATATGTCATTATTATTAAAAGTATTTTAATAAAAGTAGAAATTTTTGTATGGAAAAAATCATTTTTTTCTTTAACTAATTTTTTTAAGTTGTTTTGTAACAATATATTTTGCTTATTTGATTTTAATATAGAACTATTATATGTAAAAAAAAAAAGAAAATCATTTTTTATGACTTTAAATAAATCCATTTCATCTTCTAGGTTTAATCTATTACCAATCATAATTTTACAAGCTAACAGAATAGAATTATCACAATTTTTAAGTATTTTTAAATATATTGAACTTAACATGCTTTTTATTTTATCATAATTTTCTTTTGTTATAAAATTTAATATATTATTTTTATCATCAAGTAAATCATAATTTTTTTTGTATTCATTTATTAAGTTTTCTGTTTTATTAATAACTAATATATTAGATATATTTATATGCTTTATATCATTATTATCACAGATTAATTCAATACAATATTCCATTAAAAATAATAAACTTATATAGATAAATTCGTATCCTTTTGCATAAATCATATTAATAAAATTCAAAATTAAAAATATAAAATCACTTATATTATAGTTTAATTTAATTTCATCATTACAATCAATAAATATATAATCTTTAGTTTTATTAAAGTATATTTTATTTATGGAAGGTAAAAATATATTTGTTAATTTAATAAGTAGTAATATTATTAAACTCTTTATTATGTATAATTTATTAGTAATTGTGTTATCTAAATTATATGTATCATCATTGAAGTGATTTATTTCACTATCGTTATTAATATTTTTATTTCTATAAAATTCTTCATTAATTTCGGCATCATTTTTGAAGTAAAAATCCATGTATTCTTTATCTATTTTGCCATCTTTTTTTCTTACAAATAAATTTTTTTTTATATAATAAATAATATGGATTATTATAAAAAAATGATAAATATTATAATTTCTCTGTTTCATCTTGGTTTTTAAAAACATTTTAACTAATATTTTAATAGAAAAAAAAATATTACATTTTTTTAAATTATGTAGGTAATTATATATATGTTTTGATTTTTCATACATGCTTAAAACTTTAACATTATATGAAAACTTTAAAAATACTAAACTATTTAATTCATTTTTTATTATATTTCTTATAATTTTTTCTTGACTCAAATAATTTTGGCAAAAATTAATAATTAACTTACAATTTTCTTCATTTATTTCAAAAAAATTTTCTTTTTTTTCATTTCCACTTTTTTCTCCTTCAAAAGCATTAAATTGTTCATCAATACTGTTGTGTTTTATAATAGCATCTTTGTCATTGTAGATATCATTAGAAATATGAATACTATTAATTTCATCAATGTTCATATTTTTATTTATATCAACAATGTTAGTATTTTCAAGGCTAAAATTTTTATTAATATTTATATCACTATGTTCTTCAATATTAATTATTTCATTTTTATTTGTTTTATTAATATCAATATCATCATCAGTAATCATATTTTTATCTATATGAACATCTTTATTAATGGTAAACTGTTTATCGATATCATTATATGTATCAGGTTCACTTTTCATGATACTTAAATTTCTCTTAATGTTTATATTACAATTTTTATCGTAATTATCTATATAGTTGTTATTTTCTTTAAGTAAATAATTCTCCTCATTAAATATTTTATCAAGAAATGGGTATCTTTCTAAATGTGATTTTCTAATATTTGAAAAAACAAAATGAAAAAAAGTATTTACTGAAATATTTTGATATTTAGAAAACTGTGTAAAAAAAAGTACAATCAATATTTTATAAATAATGTATTCTATTATTTTTTTATTTTTTTTATACAAAAGTAGAACAAATAAGATGTCTATTCTATATATATTATCTATAATTAACTTTAAGAATTCTTCTGAGTAATAAATATTAAATTTATCCATAAACTTATAAAAATTTAAAAATTTATTCATTTTTTTTTTGCCAATAATAACCAATTTATTAAAATCTAATTCTATATTATACTTAATATCAATAAATTGAGTATTTAAAATATTAAATATTTTTAATGAATCATTATTTTCGTTTTTTAATTTTAATAAAATATGAAACATAAAAAACTTCATAAATATGTCATGATATTTTTTATTTGAATAAAAATATCTATAAACATTGTTTTCAATATTTTTTATTTTTTCAAATAATGAGAAATTTTTCTTTAATAATATTAACAATAAAAATTTTAAATAATCATCTTCAGATGGATCAAATAATTCGTTTACATTATCATAATTTTTCTCACTCAAATAAAAAAAAGAATGAAAAAATATATTTAAATTCCTTAATAAAAAACATAAATCATAAATATACGGTTTTATATTTAATTTTTTAAATAAAAAAATATAATAATCATATATATTTTTCTTTGACAATTTATAAATTTCTATATTACTATTTTTTAAAAATTCTATATCTTTTTCATCAGATGATGAATATATATTTTTTATTTGATTAGTCTGAAAATTAAAATTATTTAATATTTTTGTATTATATATTATAAGCATAGTATCAAATAAATTATCTTTTGATATTTCACAACAACATTCAAACGATATATTATTTTTATGAGTATTACTTACTTTATCCATTATTTTGTTATTACTAGAACTTTCATTTTTATAATTATTTGTGTCATTTTTATTTTCATTTTCTTTAACCTTTTCCCTTGTCTGGTTTTCTAATCTTGTCATTTGCATTTCATTTAAATATATAAAAACATATCTTAATTCAATTAGTTTGTTTATTATTTCACATTGAGGTAACTTCTTAATTATTTTTGACACAGAAGAGAAAATATTTCCTAAATTAAAATTATAAAAAGATACTTTTATAAAATATATTGAAGAACATATATTATATAAACACGTTTCATATATATAATATAAAATTTTATATACAAAATTTATGTTAAAATTTAAGTATTTAAAATTTGTTAATATATAATGAAACAATGAATTTTTTTCATTTTTTTGAAATTGATTTAGAATTTCTTTTTCCGTTTCTATTTCAAACAGATATTGAAATCTCTTTTCTTTTTTTGTTTCCTCATTGAATGCATTATTTTTGAATATATTAAAATTGCTTAAAAGGTCTTTGTTATCTTCAAATACCCCTATATTATAAATTAAATAGTTTTTCTTTTTTATCAGTTCATAATTAATTTCTAGTAAATTCACTTTAGAAATATCAGCAGTTTTTATTAGAATTTCTAAAATTTCATCACATGATTTTTTATCTAAATTTTCTACTATATTTTTTTTATAGTTGTCTTCAAAAAACAATTTTTTTATATTTACCTTATCAATTCTTTTTATATGCAGACTAAATAATAAATATCTCATAATAATTAATAAGCAAACAATTTTTTGTAGAAACGTATTTTTATTTTTATTATTTTCGCTAATGTTATATTTTTGCTTACTCATTATGTGAAAATTATATATACTTAATAAAGTGATATCAATTATTTCAATTTTTCTATTAATTAAAATAAAATTATTTAATATAACATTTCTTATAAATGTATAAACAAAAGAATAATCTTCAACACTTAATATATATATAAATGCAAAGTAAATGTCATTATTAATTAAAGAGTGATATATGTAATTTTTTTTATTAGTATATTCTTTTTTAAAATTATTTTTCAAATTAAAGGAATGTAAAAATAAATTATCCTTTTCTTTAAATTCTTCTTTTTTTTTAAACATATGTTTAATTTTATTTACTGTTTTAAAAATATTATCTGTATCCCATTTTCTAACATTGTATTTATTTATTTCGTTATTAATTTTTTTTATATGGAAATAGATTAAATCATAATGTTCTCTTTTATCATTTAAAAATTTATTATTCCCTTTACATGTGTAAAATATATTAAAATTTTCTTTATTTAAATTATTGATAAAACCTTTTTCAGAATTTTTTCCTTCATCATTTATTGAATTTTCTTTATAATTTATCTTATTTTTTTTGTTTCTATTATTTCCATAATAAACATAACTTTCATTATTTTTTTCACAATTTAATGCTATTTCCTCTTCATTTCTAACACATTTGTTTTTTTCATTATAATAATAAAAATTCTCTGAAGAACCTTCATCAAATTTATTTTTTTCGTTTATATTTTCATTAATATCAATTTCATATTCATCATTTAGTTTATTCTCTTCGTAATTCATATCATTTTTAATAAAATTATTTAAATCACTATAATTTTCACTACTACAACTATCATCAAAAGTTGTTGTTTCATTATTATTTTCATCAGTATTACTCTCTTCAGTATCATTTTCATTAATATCATATTCGACCAAAATATTTTCATCAAAATAATTTTCTTCATAATCATCTTCATCAATATCATTTTCATTTATATAACCAAAATTATTTTCATTGTTTTTATCATCACTTTCAATTTCTGCTTCAAATTTTTCAGAATTTATTTCTTCATAATCCGCCGATATGTTTCTACTTACTTGAATTTCATTTAAATATTCTACTTTTTCATTATTATTATTATTATTTTCGTATTTATTATCCACAATATGGTTATTGTTAATTTCATTATTTAAATTAAATTCACTTCTATGCATGTCATTTTCTTTTATTTCATTATGATTAATTAAACCAAAATAATTTTCCAATTTTTGCTTTTTGAAGGTATCTTTTTCAACTTCCATTATATTTTCATCAAAATTTTTCATAACATTATTTTCTTTATTATCAGAATAAGTTCTGACCTGTTCATTTTTACAATTACTATGAATGAAATGATCTGTGTTTTCCTTTATTATTTTATCTGTTGTATTTGATAATATATTTTGAGAATATTGATTTTTTTTATTATTTTGAATATTATTTTTTTTATTAAACAAATCAAATATTTTATTTTGATGTAGGCCTTTTTCAATTTTATCATCAAAATACTTGTTTTCTTTTATTTTTGTTTCATCTAATTGTTTACTTAAAAAATGATATAGAGAAGTAAAATTATGAAGTTGATATATTTCATAGTTTTTTTTTATTCTTTTGGTTAGAAATTGTTTTTTTTTTAAAAATAATTTATAAATTGTATTTAAATATAGAGAATAATTTAAAGATAAATGAGAAAAAAAAAACATAGAAAAATTATATATATAATTAATTGATTGTTCTGAAAATTTACTATAATATATGATAACATTTTCAAGAAATAATTTATATTTTTTGTTTAATTTTTTATCTTGGAATAAAATTATAAAAAGAATTAAATAAAATTGTAACATTTTAGTTTCTTTTTTTATTTGTAATATATATATAATATACAGAATAGTATCACACAAAACTTCATTATTTATATTTAGTAATTTTATTAAATTGATAGTTTTTCTATAGTTACAACATACATTTAGATTATTTTCAACAATATTTTTAAATATTTTAAATTTATTTGTTTCCATTTTCACCTTTATGTAACTATCATAAAAAATATTATTGTAAAAAATAGAAAATTTATCATTTACATAATTTTTTTTTATTCTGTTTTTACTATTTTTTTCATAAGTTTGTGCAATTAGTTTAGAAAAAGATTTATATATATCTTCATTTGATTCTGAAATTTTTTTCTGTGTATTCATGTCTTCTGGTAATATTACATACTTATTCTTATTTATGAAATTTTGTATATAGTATAATATTCTTAAATTTGTTAATATTTCATCATTCTTTTTTAAATTAAAAATATTTTCTAAAGAATATACTTTTCTTAAAAAATTATATAATTCTATAAACTTATCATATATGGTAATACTTTTTACTCTGTTAATAATTAAATAATTTATTATATAACTATATTCTTTTATATCTAAATGTTTATATTCTTTATAAAATTTCATAAAGGAATATAAATATTCGAAATCATTAGAATAAAATAATATTATATAAAATATAATCAAAAAAAACAAATATAAATCAACGGATAAAAATAAATTGTAATATAATTGTAAACAATTTTTCGTAAAATTATTATCTTTATATTTAGTGTTTAATATAATTATTTTAAATAATTTGTATATATTTAATATACTTTTTTTTAAATTATTTTTTGAATTTAAAATTATATCAATATTTATTTTTAATTCATCTTCTTGATTAATAAAATCTTTTTTAAAATGTTTCACTATTTCTAATGCATTTAAATGTTTTTCAAACATATCTAAATACCTTTCTAATAATTTACAATAATCTAATTTTTCTTCTTGTTCAAAATTTTTTTGTAACTCCACACTTTTCTTTTTAATGGCATCATAATAATAAATAACAATATGATCCAAATATTCATCAAAAATTACAGAACTACTATAATTATCACTTGTTTTAAAAATATCAATTAAATTAAATAAATTAGTATCTTCCTTACTATCTGAAATATTTTTATTAGAACACAAATAATTTTTCATATGTATTCTATCTAATAATGACTGTTCTTTATCTATTTTAATTTTTTTAGGCAAAAGAAGATAAAAATCATTAAATATAGTTATAAAATATAGTAAATTTATTTTCATGTGTTTATAAAAAATTATTAAAAAGAAAAAGGAATATTCATAATCATGATTAAAAATAATTTTATTTTTATATATAAAGTAAATATTTTTTAAAAAAATTAAAACCTTATCCAATTCAGCTGCTTTTTTTTGAATTTTTTTTTTTTTCTTATCTCCATATAAGTTTTCACTTAATAAGGATGATATGCTTTTATTAGATTTTTGGTAACCATAACAAAAGCTTTTTGATTGTAATATTTTCAGTGTTTTTAAACAAAATATTATAAAAAGTTGTTGTGATGAATATAAAATGTTTATATATAAACATTCTAAAAAATTATTTGCTTTTTTATAATTTAAATTAACTAAATCTTTATCAAAAATTATATAATTTTCATTTGTTGTTATTATATGTTCATCGATATATTTATAATTTTTTAAAATATCTTCAAACTTATCGTAAAAATTTTTTACATAATTTTCTTGATCGTAATCATTAGATAAGTATTTTATATCAAAATCTAAGATTAAACATAATCTATCGTAAATATCCATTTCTAAAAATTCATCAAACTTTACATTTTTATTATTCTCTTTACAAACAATATACATTTTAATAAGAATAAAAAGGCTATACATTAATATAACATTTTTATTTGGGATTTTATCTTTTTTTAAATTAACATACAAATTATTTTTTATAAACATAGTATCATTGAAATTAAATTTGGTTACATTATTTTCTTCATTCATATCTATATTTTCTCCTTCCGAGTTTTTTCTCTTTTCGTCATAATCTTCTGTGAATGTATTACAATAATTTTTATTTTTATTTAAAATATTGTTATCGGATACAAGAAAATATTTTTCATTAAAAGTATATTTCTTTAATTCACTATCATATTTATATATTTTATATACATTATTATCATTTATATGTTTCAGACAAATATAAACAAACGCTAAAAGACGACTTTTAATTAAATGTGTTTTTTTTATTATATTAATACTTCTATTTATAAAAAACTCAAAAAAAACACATTCATTACACATTATATCATAATTTTCAATATATAACATATCACTATTTTTATAAGAAAATAAGGAATACTCTTTTTCTTTTTCATTACTGCTTCTTTCTAAATTATTTGAATATCCATTCTTTAATATATAATTAATATTCTTAGATGATTTTATAATAGAATATTGAATTTCCTTATTATAAATTGTATTTTTATTGTTATCATTGAATTCATCGACATCCGTATAACTTTCTGTTTTTTTAATAATAGGTAATAAGAAGAAAAAATCTTCAATATTTGTATTAATTGGAATATAATAATAAATCTTTTGCCAATTATAATTGATAAATGTATTAAAGTATTTATAAAATATTTTTATCAAAAAATAATTTTGATTAATTAAAAAGTATTTTAATATATCAAATGGCGAATAATAATATTTAAATTTTGTCCAATTAATAATGTAAACATTAGATGAATTTAAATCTTTACTATTATCATTGTTATTATTATTATTACTACATATTTTATTATCGCTTTTTCCTTCATTTATGTTTGTTGAATCATTTGTATTTTTCTTAAAAATGTTAAATATATCTGAAAATTTATTTTTATTACTATATTTTACTACATTTAATTTCTTATATTCTTCATCAAACTTTGAATAATGACTACTACTACTACTACTACTTCTTTCTTTATCTAATAATTTCATTATATATCTATATAATTTATATTTATATATTTGATTCATTATTTCCTTTTTATAATTCATTAATTTTTTTTTTAAGATTTCATCTTCTTTTATATTTGTTGAATAGTCATAACTTTTATTTAAATTTATATCATGAAAATCATAACACTTATATTTTGTTTCCTCTTTTTCATTTTTTTTTTTTTCTGTTGAATCTAAAGAAGAATCATATTCATCTAATTCTTCCTCATTAATTGATAATCCCCATATTTTCCTTATACAGCTTTCATCATCCTCTTTTTCATCATTTGAATCATCTTCATTTTCATATTCTTTTTTTATATTTCTTTTTGTCTCTATATTTTTTTTAAGTTTATTTTTTGTTAATTTAATTATAGTATTTTCTTCGTCATCTTCACTTTCATCCGAACTTAATAAATCTGTTAATTGATTTTCCTCTTCTAATATATAATTTATTCTTTTTAAGGATGAATATAAAACATTTTCTAATTTATATAAATGTATATTTATATCAATATTTTTATACAAAGGTGTAGTATCAATTTTTTTTACACTGTAATAATTATTCACATATCTCGAAGAAGATGTATAATTTTCATTAAGTATATAAAATAAATTATGATAATTACTATTCTCTTCATCTATATTTAAATTAGTTAATATGTTTTCATATTTATTATAAGAATTATTTTTTATATTCAAAAGTTCATTTATTTGCTCATCGTCTTCATTCCTGAATGTAAATGGATCATATTTAACTGCTCTTTCAAGAAAATGGAATATATTTTTAATTTTAAATAAACACTAAAAAAAATAAAAAAATATGAAGAAATATTATAAATAATTTTTTAAAACATAAAGCTAAAAAATGAACCTTTTCATATTTAACATATTTAAAATAACAAAATTATATAAAAATTAAAATTTTATAAATTATATATGTATTTAAAAAATATAATAATACTTCAACTTATGAATATACCTGATAATCAATTAAAGGAGAATCAAAGTATCTTCCACTATAATCATATATTGAATAAACAAAAAATTGATGAACTAAACTAAAATGTTTACGTTCCGCTAATAAAATAGAATCATAATAATTATTAAAAAATTGATATATTAATAATTCTATCTTATTTAAAAAATTTACTTCATATAGGGTTAAATTAAAATCATCTAATTGATTTTCTAAAATTAAAAAATGTTTATCTATTTCACATAAATAAATATTATTGCATATATTATCATCATCAATTATTTTTTTGTTTTTTGTTATATCTTTTAAAAAATCCATATTTAGGAATCCCTTTTCAGAGATATTATCATTCATTTCATTATTAAGTATTTTGATTTTATTCTGATTTATTTCATATATGTCTAAACGAACAGGAATATGTAAAACTTCTTCCAACTGTATTTCTTGATTTTTTTGTTTATCATTTATTTCAGTTAATCTTTCTTTTAAAATATTGATAGTATTATTATATAAATAGTATATCTCATCATTATAATTTATATCTAATGTGCTAATTTGTTCATCTAAAATATTTAGAGTGCACATATTAATGTTAGTCCTCTCAATTAATTGTTCATTTACATCATATAGAAGTGAATTGTTGTTGAATTTTTCCTTTTTATGAAACTTTGAAAAAAGAATTTTTGTCAATTTTTTACAATAAGAATTTAATATATTTCCTGTACTTTGAACAAATGAAAAATATTTAAATTTATTTTTGTTAATATATAAATCTGGTAAAAAAATATCACTATAAATTAGGAATAAATTATTATCTTCATTTAAGTATATAGAAGAAATTTTATTTATTTTTTTTATGTATTCTGAAGAATAACATTCTACTTCTTTTAGACTTTTGTTGTTAAAATATTTCAATTGACTTGATTTATATTTATCAAGGTATTTATAAATCTCGTAATTATTAGTATCGTTATTTTTTTTCAAAATTATAAAATCATTAGAATTAAATAACACAACTATGTAGTTATTATTCAAAGTGATATATTCAATATTTCTTTTAACATCTTCTTTTTTATTAAAATAGGACATGCTTATTTCTATATATTTAGTTTTTCTACTTTTTAAGTTATAAATAATTATATTAATGTCTTCTTTTTTATTATCACAATAAGCTATAATTAAAATAATATTATTTTCAATTTTAAAATAAATTTCATCATTTTTTTTTAAATCAAAATCCTTTATTTCCTTAAATGAAGAAGAAGGATTAAGTGCTTCTTTTATATTAAGTTCCTTTAAAAAAAAAAAAAAAAAAAAAAAAAAAATTATAATAAATATATAATAAATATATAATAAATATATAATAAATATATAATATTATGTATGAAAAAAAAATAAAATTATACATATTTTTAACAGATTATTATTTTTTTGTTAAGTTATATATATATAATTACTTATGCATATAAAAAACAATTTAATCATATATACTCAAATAAAAATAAATAAATATTATTACATTTTATATATGATAAAAAAAAAAAAAAAAAAATTATTTTTTAAAATATATATAAATAAAATATATTTATATAACCATTAATTTTCCAAGTTTTTCAACAATATAGATATGATCATTGTATACATAGAAAAAATAAATACTTATAACAAAAGAATGTCTTCTTAATAATTTTATATCATTTATGGGATTATTCTTGTCTATTTTTTTAAATTCCTTGATAACAATTTTATTGTTCTTTTGTATTATTAATAAATTCAAATTGTTAATACATATACATTTATTAATTTTATGAGAAACTATATTAGAAAAAAAAATAAAATAAATATAATAAGCATAATTTAATTTAAATTTATCGTGAAAAAATATTATTAAAAAATTATTTTTCTTTTATAATTTTCTAATTTCTAAATTTCATACATATATATATATATATAAATTATTAATATCTTAAAAATATATATTTTTTGATATTATTATTGTATAGTTTTTTTTTAATAAATAATACTTATTACAGTTGTATCTGAACAGTTTCCACTTATTATCCTGAAGGACACATATAAAAATATATTTGTCTAAAGAGATTGTATATGTATTTTCATATTTTGTTATTGTTCTTTTATGAAAACAACATTTATTTCTTTTTATTTCTAATCTCCCTAGATTATTATTTGCTTTATTTTGCTTCTCAAATACATTAATATCATTAGTAATATCATTAATATTAATATTGAGTACTTTATTTATTTTTATCATTTTTAAAGTAAAAAAAAAAAAAAAAAAAATAATATATATCTTACGAAAAAAGTAATCTATAATTAATATTTAAAGCAAAATACTAATTTTTATATTATTATACATGTTTTTTCTTTTTCTTTTTTTTTTTTTTTCATTTTATTAAATAAGATATTTAGAAAAAAAAAAAAAAAAAAAAAAAATTATAAAATATATTTGTTTTTCTAAATAATTTTTCTCATCTTATGTGTAATAATAAAATTTTCATTTATGTTATTCCTATTTTTACAAAAACAAAAAGAAAATTTATGAGTATATAGTTTTATATATTTGAATTATTTTTTTTTTTTAATTTTATAAAAGTTTTTTTTTTTTTTTTTTATAACTTAAAAAAGTAAAGAGCATAAAATAAATTAAAATAATTAAAAATTTTTTTTTTTTAAAAAACTTTTTTTTTTCTTTAGGACTTAAAGGTTAAGATATGAAAATTAATTTTTATACATTTTAATTTTATTTTAATTCATTATTGTTCTTTTTTGTTTTTTTTTTTTAAAAGGACTAATTTAATTTAAAAAATTAAATAATAACGATAATGTACATATAATTTAAGCCAGTGAATATTTATGTAAACTACTTTATTATGGAAATTATAATAAATTAAAAAAATAGAAAAAAAGATATAGATATAATCTACTAAAAAATAGATATAATCTAATAAAGTAAATATTTATGAAAAGAAATATTCTGCAAAAATAAATTAATTCTTATGTATTCTTTTTCTTTTATTTCTCTAAATATGTGTGCATACACTTTTTTTTATTTTTTAAATATATATAAATATATATATTTTAGTTGAAAATAAAAAAGAAAACAAAAGTAAAATGAAAAAAAAAAAAAAAAAAAAGGAAAATTATGAATTATAATCTGTAAGTGGAAACAAAAAGAAAAAAATATATTTTAAATAAATTAAAATATATATACTTATATATATATTTAAAAATAATGAAAAAAATACGATAAAAAAAAAAAAAAAAAGATAAAAAAGTTTTAATTTTGTACATATAATAAGGTAAATAAAATAAATTTATAAAGATGTTCATTTTTTTTTTTCTAGATTGATATTACTGAATTATTGCTACAATAAATATTTGAAAAAAAGAAAAAAAAAAAATTATAGAAAATTTATACATTGGTGTATATTTATAATTCAATAATTCATGAAATTATATATTGTAGAAAAAAAAAAATGAAAAAAAAATTAATTAAAATTAATAAAAAAAGTTAAGAAGTATAAATTTTTCTCTATTATAAAAAAAATTAAAAATTAGGTAAAAAAGGAAAGAAAAAAAAAGTTAAGCTATTTTCATTCCCATTTGTTGTTTTGAATGAGATGGAGCATGATGTTCTCCTAAAAGAAAAAAAAAAAAAAAAAAAAAAAAAATAAGTTAATATATAAAATTAATATACAAATGATAATATTATTTATTAAAAAAAATGTAAAAATAAAATGAAAAAATGAATGTTAATTATATATTAAAATAATATGTACATAATAAAATTCTTTAATAAACATGAGAAGTAAAAATTTTTAATTAAATTATTATATTAAAGAAAAATAAAAATAAAAAAAAAAAAAAAAAAAAGGGATAAAATTACTAACCTATAATTATAGCAAATTGTTTATTTTTCCAATTTATAGTATCATCGTTAGATCTCCATATTCTTTGTCCATTCTCAAATTCAAAGAAGGTAATTTTATCAAATATATATTTAGGTAGTAAAGTTCTTTTTCTTATTTTATTTTTAATATCTAGCATATTGTCATTAGGCTGAAAATAAATAAATAAATAAAATATATATATATATATATATATATATATATATATGCATTATAAGTAGTTTTATTAAATATGAAAAAAATATATTTACATCTACGAGAACATCAAAACTATAACCAAAGACTTCTTTTGAAGGTGTTTGATTAAAAACATGAATTATCTGAAACAAAAGAAAAATTTTTTATATGTAAAAAAAAAATTAAATTAATTATAAGTGTATTTATCATAAAAAATCTTATATTTTTAAAAATATAAAATTACTTTTAATTGATCAGTTTCTATTAGTCGTTTTTGTTCATCTGTGAAATCAGGTTCCATTCTCAATGGGGTGACATAAATATTTTTTATATGATTTGTTTTTACAAAATCCATTCCTATTAATTGTTCATCATTACTTAAATATTTTATTTTAGGTCCAAATGTAAATAACAAACGAAATTTTTGTTTTATATCTATTCCCCTTTTTTTCAAATAAGGATTCATTTCCAATTTGATTTTATCTATTAGATCTTGTACGGTTGTATAATTATTTGGTATATATTCATTATTGATTATAGTACTGTTAGAATTATCAGAATTTGATGAAGAATAATCACTATTTGATTCATCACGATCATAAAAATCATTCGATTTAATATCATTTTCTAAACTTTTCTTGAATTTTATATGACCACAATAAGCAGCTACTGATTGAACATGTGAATTAAATAATTGAACGACATAATGAAAATATTTAGGTGAGTCTGATGGGTATAATCTAGTAAAATATTTATAATGAAATGGTAATAAAGATAAGCAAAATGTTTTCTGTTCAGTTAAAGAATTATGTTCTAACGCCATCGAATGTTGTTTTATTAATGTTTCAAATGGTGTCTGACCATAACAAGAATTGTTATTTTTTTGATAATTTTCATAATCTGAATCAGAATGACATGTAAAAGAATCTATATTATAAGGAGAAAAGTTCACAGGACTATTTAAAGGAGGATAAGGAAAGATTAATATATGAGTAGGATCTACATTCATTTTATAACATACATGTTTAAAAATTTGCTTTGTTGGACACCTAATATCAATATCTAAATCAATTTTATACAATTCTTTTTTTAAAAAAAGAAAATGAGAATCAATATAATTCAAACAACCTTTTTTTAAATCCCTTTTTAAAATAACTCCCGCACAATTTCTATACTTCCCTAGCTGATAAATTGGATCATATAACTTGAATCTGAATCTACTAACGTATATTTTTCTTTCTACAAAATCTAAATAATCACAAATCACATAAAAAGGTAATATTGGTTCCTCCTTATCTGCTAATCCTCCACATTTTTTTATAATTTTTGCTTTCTGACTCTTTTTTTTTTTCTTTTTTGTTTGTTTTGTAGAGATATTTAACAATGTATTATTACTATTCATGCTATCTTTATTAATTTCATTACTAACATTATCCTGCATATTTGAATCATTATTATTAATCTCTTTAGGCAATATATAATTACATTTTTCATTAATGTTTTTCACATTTATTTGATTATTATTCATTACAATATTATTATTATTATTATTACTATTATTAATATTGCTATTATTTAAAGTATCTTTATTTTTATCATTTGAATATACATTTTCATTTATACTATCAATATCGATATATTTATTATCAATAGATGATTTTAAACATGCATTATTTGAAATATTGTTAGTATTTATTTCTTCTATAGTTTGTTCTTTTATTTCACTAATTTTATTATTTTTAGATATTTCATTATTTATGTAGTGATTTTCTAATGAATTGCCTCCTGTTTCTTTAGAATCACTTTCATCATATAAATGTATATCATTATTATCTAATGGGATATTTATATTTTTAACAGTTTTTCCTATTTTATCTACATTTGATGTTGTATAATTATCCTTATTATTATTTGTTTCTATTTTGATCGTATCATTAGCATCCATATTATCACAATCATTTAAAGAAGTATATTTATCCGATGCATTTTTATCTTTTTCATGCAACGGATTAACATATACATCTTCTTCAATATCTGAATTTAAATTAATTATATTTTTTTCATACCCACGATCATGTAATGAAACATTAGATTTATCAAATTCATTCTCATTATTTTCATATATCAACATATTTTTTTTTTTTTTTTTTACTTTATTTTTCTTTTTTCTATTTTTCTTTTTATGATCATATATATTACTAGTATAGACAGATTCTAATGATTCTTCTACATTATATAAATAATAATCTGTGCTTTCTGATGTATATGTAAGTGAAGAATTTGCAGATGAACAGAATGAAACATCTGAATTATTTCTTTGTATAAAATCACTTGAAATATTAATTTCATTTTGTGAATTCATATTATTAGAAATATGAATATTATGTGGAGTACTAACATTCTTTAATTCGGATGTTTCATTAAGCTCATTGTTACTTTCATTCATATCTACTGTTTTATTAGAATAATAAATATAATTAAACATATTTATTTGATTTTCTTCATTATTCATCTCATTTATACATTTTGTTACATGTTTACCATTATTCACTTCGTTCATTTTACTTATATGATTTATATCGACATTCATTTCGTTTACCTTGTTCATTTTATTTATCTCGTTTAATTCATATTTTATATTTTTATTTATATTGTTTATATGTCCTATTTCTTTTTTTTTTTTTTTTTTTTTTTTTTTAATTTTTATTTTTTCATCATCAATAGAAAAATCAGATGTAGAAGGAGAATAATAAGGATATTGATAATCCCTACAAATACTTATATTATCAAAATTAAATAAATTACTTTTTTTTTTTTTTTTCAAAATTCGCTTTTGGTTATTTATAACATATTCTGTTACTTCTTCTAATGATTTCTTACTTAATAAACTATATATATAACTAATCCCATTTTTTGCAAATTCAGAACTATATTTTTTTAAATATAGATATAAGTTAATTACTTCTTGACTATTTAAATTTTCTTTATTAATATTTAAAACATTAAAATCTATATTATCTTCATTGAAATTATTCTGTAGACATTGTTCATCTATTTTTCCATTATTTTCATAGGCAAGTGGTAAAACCACACCACTATTAGTATTTTTATTATAACAATCTGTTACTATTTTATCTTTATCATCCTGCAGATAATTAGAACTATATTTTATATTATTCATATTACTTATATCACATGTATTATTGGTATCATTTATATTTTTTTTTTTATTCATCAATTCTATATTTTCTTTATTAAACTTATTTTCTGTATTATTAATTACATTATTAATGTTATTATCATTATCATTTTCCTTTTCAGTTGAATGGTGCTCACAAGATGAAAAATAATTAAGATGATTTGATTCTTTTTCATTATTCAACTTATCATTATTTGTAAGAAATATATTTTGAGTAGAATAATGAGGATTATTAACATTATTTTTCATATTTTTTTCTTCTTCTTTCTTGATTTTATTCGAAAAATAATCATCATTTAGCAGATTATTAGTATTTGATGTGCTATTTTCTTCTTCTTTATTATTATCATTGTTTGTTTCCATTAATACATTCTCACCATTAAAGTTATCAACAAATTTTATTTTATAATATATTCCATTTCTATTATTAAAAATATAACAACAGTTATAAATTTTTTCAATTAACTTTTTTTTTTTATATAAAACTTTACTTAATATATTTGCATTAAAATATATATCATATGTAGTTTGATTTTCTTCAGTTAAATATAAATCTTCTTTTTTTGTTCCCAAACGTAAAATAAAATTTTTTTTTTTTTCCAAATTCATATTAGTTAGAAAGTTAAAAATTAAAATATCACCAGGAGCTATTTTATTATGAGCAATAATTTTTTTTGATTTTATTAAATTACATTTATTTTTACATTCTACAAATATTTTAAAATTCAGAGGATCATCAGTGTCAAAATACTCATTTTGTATATAATTTTTTAATAAGTCATAGTTATATTTAGTAATATAACCTTTCTCCATAGCTTTGAGAATTTTTTCTATTATTCTAATTTCTAACTGTTTTGGTTTTAAATGAATATCGCAATGGACTATATCTAAACATATTAAAGAGGAATCGTTAATTTTCTCTTCTGCATATATATCAAAATATTTAAAAAAAAATAAAAAGCTCTTAGTTTTTGAAGATGTATTAGCAGATACAAATGTTTTTTTATTATGTGGATGATATAAAATATCTATTGTTGGAAATAAATCTGACGATTCTTTATTTGTTTTTTTAAACAATTCATATAGATATAATTGACTATTAACTTTCATATCTAATGGGAAAAATCTATAAACATCATTCGTTGGAAGCATTGCATAAAAACATTTCTTTTCTTTCAAATAGCAGTAGGATGAAGATGAAGAATTACAAGGAGAGTTAGATGAAGAAGAAGAGGAAGATGATGATGATGAAGAATAATAAGAAGAATTGTTATTTGATGAAGAAAAATCTCTCATACGTGAATTACTTCCATCAGATTTTCTCTTAGATTTTTTGAATTTTTTTCTCGACATATATTTAATATAATTATCTATAGAATTTACAGTGCAACATGAAGGAACAGATGAAACAGATGATGAAGAATCAATTGAAGAGCTATCTAATTCTTTATGATTATTTTCTTTTTTTATATAATTTAAGTTATTTTGTAATTTATTTATAGTAATGTTACCATCTTTTTTCATTTTATTATTTTCTTTTATTTTAAAATTTTTACATTTTTCTTCTAATCTTATTTCTTCATGTTTATTTGTAATATTTATATGTTCATTATTTTTATTATTTCTCTCATCATTTTTTATTTCTTCTTTTTCTTGTTCATCTAATTCTTCTTTTTTTTCATCAGCGTTTATTGCATCACTAGTAAATTCTAAATTACTTACATTTTCATTAATATTATCATAAGTTTTTTTTTTTTTTTTTAAACTTTTAAATGAATCCTCATGTTTTTTATTTATATCGTTATTTTTTAATGAATTATCATTAGTGAAATAAACTGTAGAAATATCAAATGCTTCATTTGATATTTTTTTTTGAAAGGATTCATTATTATTTATATTTTCATTCAAATTGACATATGAATCATTTACATTTCTGTAATTATCACAAGTATTTAAACTATTCCTATGAATATTTTTATCATTCATATTATCATCAATATTATTGCTATTTAATTGTAGTAATGTTTTTTGCTTTTTATTTGATTTTTTCAACATTTTTGTGTTTTGTTTTTTTTTTTTTCTTAAATATATTTTTTTTATTATTTTCAAAATCTTATAAAATGCTTCTACAACTGTTTTACTTCTATCAAATTTTATATTGAATAAAGAAGGAATTCCATTTGGTGGTAAATCGTTAAAAGATTTATAAAGATAACAATATTTATCAAATACTCTTATTTTAACATATTGTAAAATTTCCTGTTTTAATTTAGATCTTTTCTTATTTATTATTTCTTCTAATTTACATCTTTTAACAACTTGTGGATTTACAACTGCAGGATCGCATTCTTTAATTAATTTTGGGATAAGAGATTTTTTTACATATACTAGCATATATGCACTATAATTTTTCATTCTTTGCTTAATTTTATCAGAAATATCAAAATCATAAAGATCTTTATCTATATTTATATCAAATCCGCCAAAGTTATCATTGATAACTGAGTATTCACTAACACGAAATATTTTATCATCATCACATTTCAGCCAGAAATTTTCATTGTGTTTATAACTAAAGGAGTAATAATGACCACTATTCATATTTCCTTGATGAACAGAGACTGCTTGTAACACATATTGACCACCAGTTTCGCAATATTTTGATAAATCTAATTCTTTATAAAATTCAAATCTATTATTTAACTTAACAGTTTCCATTCTTTGTAAATCAAATGTAAATCTTTTTAATAAAAATATACATATATTAGGAAAGCTCAAAAATCTCATTCCTTTTTTTGCTTTTTGTTTACCATATCCATCTGTTTCATATATATTATCTCCTTCCAAAATTTCTGCTTCAATTGCTTTATTTAAAGATTCATATATATTATTACAACCTTGAACATCTAATTGTATATCTTCATAACTTTCTTTACGAACACTTTTATAATCTATATCTAAACATTCTATATATGTTTCAACTTCACCTTCAAACATTTTTTTAACAGACCCTTCTACCACAGTTCCTTTCATTTGTTCTTCAACTTTGTCTAATAATAATTTCAATAATTCGTGAGTATCTTGTTGTGTGAAAACATCACTAGCATCCCATCCAAATGAACGAATTAATTCTTTACATGAAACTGCTTCATTTAATGAATGCAATTTATAGAACAAATTTTGCAAAGCTAATGATGTTGGTAAAATATTTTTTTTTTCTATTTCTTCTTCTAACAAAATATTTTTATAATCTGCTTCTTTTGACTTTTCATATTTTATCTTTTTTTTATTTTTATAATAATATGACGAAGCTGAGGATGAACAAGTAACATAAGAAGATGACCCTGATGAAGTTATGGATAAAACAGATAACTCACTATCTGAATATGAATCTTCATAACTATTTATTACAGAGTCGTTATCATCATCTCTGTCTGATTTAGATGTATTTAAAGAACTTGAATTTTTTTTAGAACTCAATAAATTATTAGAATTACTGTTAGAAGAAAATTTTTTTTTTTTGGAGGAATTTGATATATTGGATAAATTATCGGAAGAAGACATTTGAGAATTAGCGTTGTCTTCATTTTCTAAATTATTATATTTTCTTTCATTTGTATATTTGAAAATTTTTTTTTTTTTCTTTAAATTTTTCTTTGCTTCATAATTAATAATTTTCTTCTTATTTTTTTTACTATTTTTTTTTATATCATTACCATATTCTTTATTCATATGCATACTATTATATACTTCATTATCTTCATTATGTATGTTATTATATTTTCCTGTATCGTTCGATGGATCAGAAGAAGAAAAGTGAGCATAACCATGCTTTTTATTATTTTTCATTTCATAGTCGTAGTTATTAGAATTTACATTTTCCTTAATATCATTGTCACAAATATTTTTATTTTTTTTGTATTCATTTTTGCTATTATTCATTTCGTTATTTCGAATTAAATTTGTAGAAAATTCATTTGATTTTTCATTTTTAGAAATCTCTACTTTTTCTATTTGTTTTTTTTTGTGTATATCATCAACTACATCTCTATGATTATCATTTCCTTCTTTTACAATATCTATTTTATTATCTAAGAGACTAGAAGAATGTTCATTTTCATTATTTAGAAAATTTTTCATTTCATTTTTTATTCTATGATTAGAACATTCTTTTTCTATAGTATTATCATTTGAGGATAAATTATTTTCATTTTTTATATATGGTAATAATTTAAATGAAGTATCTTTCGAAATATCTTTGGGATCATCTATGTCAGAACACTTTTTTTCTTTTAATTTTTTTCCTCTCTTTTCTTTTTTTAAAGCTAACTTAATTTTTTTTTTTTTTTCTAATTTATTTTTAAAAAATTCTAAAGTTTTCTTTCCAATAATATTTTCAATATTAAAAATCATCATACAAACTGCTTTTCTAAAAATATTGATGTGATATAATAACTGTAAGAGTGCATTCATATAACAAGTTGCTCCATGATTTTTCAGTCCAACAAAACCAGTTCTTAGTTTACTATTATAATTAGCATCTCTACTGTTTTTATATGATTCAGATCCGAAAGGATATACCCCTGCTCTTAATACGATCTGACCTTCTTCATTTATAAATCCAGGTTCTCTTAATTTTTCAAATGGAACGAAATTATGCCATCCTCTATCTGTGTTTAAATGAGAAAAATTAAAATGATCAATTTTATAATAAGATTTTCTATAATCTGCTAAATTAATTAATATAATATAATACTGAACGTTACTAAATCCCCAATCATTAACCCAATCTTCTTTTTGTATAGCTTCAATAAAAGAAGATGCAACTGGATACATATAATTATTTGATCTTGATTTTGCAATAAATAATATTCTAAAGATAAAATTTGGGCATATTTTCCATTCTGAATAAACTTCTTCATTATTTCTAATTTTATCAAAAAAATTATCTACTACTAATTCTATTTCATTCTCATTTACTGGTCTTAAATTTTTATGACTATATGGTCCATCAAAATTTATATTTTTATTAATTTCGAATTTATTATCTACTCTTTGATAATAATTATTATTTTCATCATAGCTATCATCTACATAAATTTCATCAATCTTACAAGAGTTCATATTCTGTTCATGATATCGATTAAAATTATTATAATTATTATAATTATTCATATGATCATTCAATGTATTTCCATTCATACTATCTGATGAATTACTTCTCCTATTCCTTGTGTAATTTTCTTCTTCATCATCATTATTATTAAACATTTTTTGTTTTAATATATTAATTTTTACATATATATTAAACTATTTTTTTTTATCATATATTTGTTTTATTATTCATATATATTATTATATATATATTTCTACGTAAATATACATATAAAAATATAAATATATATATATATTTATTTATTTATTTATTTTATTTGTTATTTTTAAGACAAAAGGATAATTTAAAAATGATATTTTAGTATATAATATATTTGTACTCATCATTAATAAAAATATAATTATGATATTCAATTACACAATGTTGTTCACTTTTGTATGAGTTCATTATAATTTTTATTATATCAATTTTCATGTAATTTTTCTTATAATTAATATTTTATTCTTACTTTATCTAAATTTATTCACAATTATAAATATATTACTTCATTTAAAATTTATATATATATATATATATATTTTAATGATAAGACTTTTAAGGATAATATAAAATGATTTATTATTATTATTATTATTATATATATATATTTTTAAATAAATATTTCTTCA
The DNA here is from genome assembly GCF_900005855.1 of Plasmodium gallinaceum. NCBI lineage: Eukaryota > Apicomplexa > Aconoidasida > Haemosporida > Plasmodiidae > Plasmodium > Plasmodium gallinaceum. The sequence goes on along the minus strand of NW_021628221.1, from coordinate 190,600 downwards.
AAATAATACAATTTATAAATAATATAAAATATATTAACAAAATATAGTTAACATTATTTTAAATTATAATATTATTAATGAATGTATATAAAATATTAAGCCTGCCATAAACAAGTAGAAAATAAAATTAAAGATTATCTTTTTATTATGGCGAACTTACGATTAGTATATTTAACAAATACTTTGACTTTTATAATTAAAACCAAAAGTTATGATAATATATTAATAGAATATAAATATATAAAAAAAATTACATTAATTTTAAGATTTATATCTTTAATAATGCAATTAAAAAAAAAAAAAAAAAAGAAAAAATACATGCCTTAAAAAATTTTAAGTATTATATAGATTTATGCATATGTTTATATTTTTATTTGCTCATTTTATATTTAAAAATATATTTTTTTTAATTATGTAGTTATTTTCAAACTAATCTTTTTTTTTTTTTTTTTTTTTTTTT
>NW_021628221.1:182253-189140 GCF_900005855.1 Plasmodium gallinaceum | reverse complement strand
TTTTTTAAAAAAATTACCCTTAAAAAAAAAAAAAAAAAAAAAAAAAAAGGAAAAATCAAAAAAAAAAAAAAAAAAATAAAAAAATAATATAAAGAATTATAATTAAAAAATGTTCGCTAAATAATAATATTTATGTGAAATAAAGAAATAAAAAAAAGTGAATATAATTCATAAATTGTATGTACAAAATTCTTAATATAAAAAAATACAAATAAAACATTTCATTAAAATTACTTAAATATACTTGAGAATATTAACATGTATCTTTTTGTACTTGAACTTCCAAAAGTACAAAAAAAAAAAAAAAAAATAATACACATGTGTAAACGCTTTGTTAAATTTGTGCAAAGAGAAAAAGTTTAAATTATAAAAATTTTTAAATACACTTAAAATTTCTTTTATTTTAAACTTTTTTTATTATTTTAATTATGCTTTTTTATTACTTAGTATGTTTTATTTTTGATTGCTTTTTTAATTAAAAAATGATATTAAAAAAAATAACCATATTTTTTAAAAATATTTAAGTATATATATTATATATAATAAATTTTATATTAATGAATGCTATATAAAAAAAAAAAAAAAAAAAATAATAATAGTAATAATTGAAAGTTTATTTAAATATACTTTAAATGGACTTTCTTTTCTCCATTTTTAAATATTTTATAAATTTTAAATACATTTAAACATACTTTATTTAAATGTAAAAATATATAAATTATAAAAAGAATATTTTTTTCAAAAAAAAATTATTACTATTATTTTTGTGTGTAATTTTAGTAATTAAAAAAGCAAAAACTATTTGAAAGTCTATTGTTTTTAAATAGTATTTTTTTAAAAACCATTTTTAAAGAAAAAATAAAATAAAATGCAAACTTTTTTTTTCTCCCTCTCTCTCTCTTTCTCTCTTTCTCTCTCTCTCTACACATATATTTATATAATTATACATTCTTGTAATTAATTCATATCAGAAATATGCTAAAATACCTTTAAGAGGTTATGCTATTTTTATTTTTTTTTTAATTGAGATTAAGTAAAAATAATGAAATATATATACATATATAGATATTAGTTGAAGGAAAAAATTTAGACAGAATTTTTAGTATAAAGAAGAAAGTAACTGCATCCTATGTTTATGAAGATAATGATACTATCATAATAAAATATGTTAGAAAAAATAAAATTATGTTCTTTTTAATATTATAAATATTAAATTCTTATGGAGTTATTTTATTTTTAATTACATATCTGATTTCCAATTTTCCTACATATATATATATAAGAAGTTATATTTTTTTTTCATAAAAAAGTTATCTATCATTTTTTGTAAAATTATATTTCATATTATCCTATGCTTATCTTTATATATTCTTATATATTTAGAATACATATAAATATTTAAAATATATAAGATAATAATTACAATATTTTTAATAAAAATTAATTTATATTATTTAAATAGCAAGTAACCAAAAAATTATAAACATAATTATACAATAAAGAAAAATATATAGATATTTATATAAAACATTTAATATATATATATATATGAAATTTTATTATTTATATATACTAAATCTGAAGAGCATATCTTTACGTTTTTATAGTAACTTCAAAAAATATAGTTACAAAAAAGAGGATATAAAAAAAAGCTTTATGTTAATATTATTATATAAATTATTATGAGTGCACATAATTTTATTCATAACTTTATATTAGTGTATAATTTTAGTTTTCCATTTTTTACATAATGCTTTCCTTTTTTAATTAAAAAAAACAATAATAATTTATAAAAATTGAATGAAAGGAAAATAGTGCAATTTTTAATATACAAAATACTCAAAAATATAGTTTCTTATTTTTACTTGACCATCATTTCTTTTAATTATTCCTTTGCATTTTTCATACATATTTTCATACACATAAAAAAGAAAAAAAAAAAAAAAGAAAAAAAGCTTTTTTTTTTTTTTTTTTTTTTTTGAATGTATTTTAAGAAAATTTTTTTTTTTTGAATAAAAAATATAAAATAATAATATATTAAGAAATAAAGGAAAAAAATAAAAGGAAATTATATATGTTTTTATTGATATTTTCATATATAATCTTTTTATTTTTAATGCCTCTCAAGAAATAACAATTAAAATATATATTTTTTTTGATAATTTAAAAGTAGGAAATATTTATTGGAAGTAATTAAATGAAAATGTAAAAAAATAAAAAATGAAAAAACATTTAATTAAAATAATAGAGTAGTAAAAATGAATATTTTATTATATATTCTCGTTGTTCAATTAAAATTTCCTATTAAAATGAATCTAATTGTAAAAATAATGGTAATTTTTTTTTTTTTTTTTTTAGAAAAACAATATGAATAATTCAACAAATATATATAACTATTCTAATAATGTTATAAGTAGTCCTCGAGAGTCATCTATGTTAAGTATATCTTCCTCCCAGAATTTCAATAATAATTATAAATATTCTAATTCACAAAATGAAATGGTAAATTTAATTTTAGAAAATTGTGTTTTGGAATGGTTTCCCTTTTTAAAAGATGATAAAAATAATAATATGGAAAAAGATTATAATTTAAATAATGAAATTATAAAATTAAAAAATTTCTATAAAGGAGTAAAATCATCAGAATTTCCTTTAAAAAAATTATATAAAACAGACAGAAGTATTTCAAACTTAAATGAAGATCATGATGATGAGGATATATTTTATAATAGTAATAGTATATATATGAACATTTTAAGTGAAAGTAATACAAAAAATGACGAAAATGAAATTTATATTAATAAATCTTTTATTAAAGATAATGGAAATGAAACCAAAAATTATAAAATAGATACAAATGAAGAAAATGATTTAAGTGAGAAATGTTGCTTTTATGACTGCATAACGGAACAGGATATTGAAATTAATAATAATTTGAATACACATGTAAGGAAAACTGATAAGGGAGATGAAAGAAGAGAAACAATTAAAATAGAAGAATTTGATAAAGTAAATAACGATGTTAAAGAAAAAAAAAAATTAAATTTTCAAAAATTTAAAAAAGAAATTGAAGAAAAAGCAGATAATGATAAAATTAAAAAAGATTCAAAAAAAGAAGAAAAAGAAGAGCAAAAACAGTATCAACATTTAATTCTATTAAAACAAAAAGAGGACAGAGAGAAAAATAAGAAAAGAAAAGAAAAAGAAGAAAGTGGAGATGAAAGGGAAAAAGAAAAATATAAAACAGAAGAAAGAACTTCATTTAATAATAGTAATATATGTATGATTAATGATCCTAAAAGAAACAAAAATATAGAAGAAAAAATTAATAACAAAGATAATATAATAAGAAATGATAATGAAAATAATGTAGAAAATAATTATTCTAATATAGAAAAATACAAATTAACGAATACAAGAAAAGATATGAATACTAATGAATATAAAAAAGAAACTTATATAAATAACGATCCAATAAATAAAGAAAGAATACAATATCAAGAATACGATAAAAGAAGCATTAGTTCTATAATTGAAGAAATAATAAATAAAGAATCAAAAGAAAAAAATATTACAATGGAATTATATGGAAATATTTATTTAAGTATTTGTATGAATGTTTTAAAAAAAGATATAGATTATTTCTTTTCTCCTTGCCAATTAAAAAATGAAAAACTTTTGTATGAAAAAAAAAAAATTAAAGAAATTCTAAAGCTTTATGATAAGTTATTTTATAGTCATTTTAAGTTTGTTCCAAATAAATTTTACAAAGAAACATTAAGACCCATTTATTCATATTATCAAAATTTAAAATGTAATATAGAAGGGAATATTTCAAATTCTTCTTTTGATTTAAAATTAAAAAAATCTTCTTCATTTAATAATGATAATGAAATTCAAACAAGAAGTAAGAAAAAAAAAAAAAAAAAAAAAAAAAAAAATTATTATATCTTTTTATATATGTAATTTTTTTATATGTAATTTTTTTATATGTTATTTTTTTATATGTTATTTTTTTATATGTTATTTTTTTATATGTTATTTTTTTATATGTTATTTTTTTATATGTAATTTTATTTTTTCAACTTTTTTGTAATTTCTCTTTTCTTTTTTTTTTTTTTCTTTAAAGTTAATAATAAAGAATATGATGATATAAAAAGTATTCAGAAAGGAAATTCTAATGAATATTCAAATTTAGGTAGTTTTTCAAATATAATAAATGATTCTCATATTAAAAAAATACTACTAGATGTTGATGGAAATAAAGATATTAGCTATTTAGAAAAAGACTTTAAATATATATATAAAGACTTAGTGAAACTAAAAAGTTTATTATTAAAAAAAAGACATTACAAAAACATTTTATTTAATTATCAAAAAAATTTTGTTCATATTAATAATAGATGTGTTAAAACATATAGAGATATATATCCTGTAGAGAAAGAATATAAAATATATACTCAAATAAAAAAAGAAACAACAGAAATAATAAATAGTATTAATACAAATTATAAAAAATATTATTTAAATTCGTAATTTTTTTTTTTTTCCATATATTTATTGTACAGTATAATTTTTTTATTTAATAATTTTGGTTTTTTTTTTTTTTTTTTTTTTTTTTTTTTTTTTTTTTTTTTTTTTTTTTTTGTTATTAATAATTGTTAATGAATTTGTAATAATAATACCGTTAATATTTTTTTCATTTGTTTTGCTAATAAATTCATTATTTTATTTTTTATTATAAAATCTTTTAAATTATTAATTTATAATTTTTTTCATTTGTTATTTTATCTATTAATATAATATATATTAAATAATCTAAATGTATATATGTTTGTTTTTATCTATTATTAACAATTTAAAAAAAATAGTCTTACATATTTTACTTTTCATATTTTATTTTGAATTAAAAAATCTTTATTTTTATTATAAAATCTTCTCGAAAAAAAAAAAAAAAAAAGATTAAAAATAAAGATATATAATATATATGTATATCTTCTAATTATGCAAAAATAATAATATGTAAGAACATATATATGTTTATATATATTATTTGTAGAATGTAAAAAATTTTTATGTGCAAAATTTATTATTACATAATTTATGAAATTATTTTTATTTTGTGTTTTTTTCGTATTTTTCAAAATAATGCCTAAAATATAAAACAGCTGCGTTAATATTTTTTAACTGGTTTAAAGGAAAATTAAGAATATTTTTGTGTGGTGCTACTTCTTCTTGTTTTTTTATTCTAGTATTTTTTATATGAATTCTTAAATTAACCATTCTTTTTTGTTTCATTAATTTTCTCTTAGTTGTAGGAGGAACATGACCTTTCATTTTTTCTTTTAAGTATTCTACATTTTTACATTCTTTTACTCCTTTTAAGAACATTTTAATAATTTCAATTTTAGTTAAATCTTTTCTATTTTCTAAATCAATTTCAACATATGCATTTCTTAATCTTTTCATATATAATTTAAAGTTATTTGGTAATTTTCTATTATTTTTATTCCATACTTTTCTGAAAATCAAACTATTATTGTCATTTTTAAAATTTATTATATAACTGTTACATGATAAAAATAATGTAATATAAAAAAAAAGAAGATTCTTCATTTATTAATAATAAATTAATAATTGTCTCTTTTTTTCATGACAATATAATACAAAAAAAAAAAGGGAAATAAAACAAAAAAAAATATAAAAAATAAAAAAAAATGTTAAAAAAGTTGAATAAACTATTTTTAATTCAAATGCATATAACTAAATGCTCCTATAAAAAGAAGTAAAAAAAATAAAGAAAATATATTAAAAATACAAAATTGAAAAAGACGTATACAAAAAAAAAAAAAAAAAAAGTGAAAAAAATAAATATAAAAAAAACATATCATATAATAAATTACCAATATGCAATACCAATGAGCAAAGAATAAAATCAAATATAATTTTTTCTCTTTTAAGATTAAAAATACTTTTGTGAGTAAACTTTTAAAAAAAAAAATAGTTAAAAAATGTATAGTAATTTTTAATGGGATTTATGTAAATAATATTCATAATATTTTTTCTTCCTTTTAGAATTATAAAGTACAAATATTTATTTTTGTTTTCTCTTTCATTTTTTTTTTTTTTATTTTACTTGTTCTCTCATTGCCACTAAAAAAGTTATATTTCCTATTGCTGTAAAAATAGCTGTAACTGAAATTTTTTCATGAAAAGAATAGGAAAAATATGCATACACAGATAAAATAATTAAATGAAAAAATGTTAAGATAATATATATATCTATAAATTTAATTCTTCTAGATGTACTGCTATAATTATTATAAAATTTTTCTAATATTTTTTTCATTTTTTATTTTTTTTTCAAATAAGTTAGGAAACTTATAATAAAAAAATGAAATATTCGAATCAATATTATACTTTAAAAAAAAAGTTCTAAACATTTTAATATTATTTAAAAAAAAAAAAAAAAAGAATAATTAAAAGATACTTTTATAATTTTTTGTTTTTATTAATACTATATTTTAAATTTTAATAAATAATTTTTTTTTTTTTTTTTTTTTTTTAAATTTATATTGAATTTGTTGTAAATGATATTTTTTGTAATTAAATATATATTCATATATATTTTTATTAATAGCTCTTTGAAAAAATATTGTAAACAATATTTTTAATAAGTAAAAAAAAATTTCTTAAAATTTAGACTATTTTTTATTTCCATTATTTGGCATAATTTTATTTTAATTTTTTTATATTTTCTACATTTTTATGTAACTCTCTCCCCATTTATTTATTAAATTATATTTCAAATATTAATTTACTTTTTATATATTTTATTTTTTTTAGTTTATAGGAAAAAAATAAAAAAAAAAAAAAAAAAAAAAAAA
>NW_021628221.1:164491-181253 GCF_900005855.1 Plasmodium gallinaceum | reverse complement strand
AGGAAAAAAAAAAAAAAAAAAAAAAAAAAAAAACTTTTATATAACATATATATATATGTATTTTGTTTTTTTTTAAATTAAGATACTTGAAAAAAATATATGTATTTACTATTTTTCATAAATGCATTTTTTAATCTTTTTCTAATATGTTTTTTCCTTTTTACACAGAAAATAATAAAATGCTTTTTTTATAACAAAATAATTAATACATAAAAAAAAAAAAAAAAACAAATAAAATAAAATAAAAAAAAAATATTATATATACTTTTAATTCAAAGGTAAGCCAAGTTTCATGTAATTTTCTTCTATATATATTTAAATATAAAAATATTGATAGAAAATCATATGAAGGAAATTTTTTTAAATTATATAGAAATGAATTTTAAAGAATTATTTATTTTTCATCTTTTTCTTTAATGATTGCAACCATATAAATTCTTTTTGTATGAAGATTAATATACTTCATTTAACAAAAATTAGTATTAGAAAAAGAAAATAAAATTAAATTATAATTTAAAGATAAAAAGATATATAAATAAAAATAATATATATTTACATTATATATATATATGTATGATTTTTTTTTATTAGTCTTTTTTTTTTTTATATTATGTTTAGATTAGATATAATTTAAAATATTAAGGAAATATTAAAATGATAAAATCTTTAAGAAATTTGGTTGTTCATGAAAAAAAGATAAAGGGAGTTTTATTAAGAAGAAATTATATCATTAAATTATTTAATTCTATAGATTATAGAAATAAAAAAATAAATTTATATAGATTAAATAAATATTTAGACTTACAAAATAGTAAAAATGATTTTATGATAAGTAAAGTAAATTTATTTAAAGGTATGAATTATCCTTTTAACAAATGGAGTGAAAATACAAGTAATGAAAATATGCTTTCAAAAAAGAGCAATATAAGTAATTACAATGAAAAAATGAAGAATCATACTATTATAAGAAATAATATAAATAAAATAGTAAATGTTGAGAAAAGTAAAAGTTCAAATGGTATTAATTGTAATAAATTATATGTAAGAAATTTTAGTAATATTTCTAGTAATAAAAACGAACAGGTAAAAGAAGAAGTATTAGTTAGTAATGTTACAAAAGAAAAAGAATTAAATACTACTAGTAAAAATAATAAAACAATAAAACAAATGTATATAGATAAAAAACAAAAAGAAAAAATGATAAAATTGTATCTACTTTTAAGTTTAATATTAATTCCTTTTGGATATACATATATGTATTGTTTACAAAATAATATAACCATAGAAGATTTATTAAAAATAATAAAAAAGAATATAGAATTAATAGAAACTAAATACAATGATTTATTACATGAATTTATTGATAAATATTTTCCATTAAGTAATGAACCATTATTACCAGATTTTAAAGATTTAAATTATCCTGAAAACTTACCAACTTTAGTTATAGATTTAAATTATGTTATTGCAAAACTGGAATACAATAGAAAAACAGGATGGAGAGTATTAAAAAGACCATATGCGGATTTATTTTTTAAAGAATTATCTAGTTTTTATGAGATTGTTATTTGGTCAGATGACAATTTCCCAGTAGCACAAGAAGTCATATCGAGATGGGGAATACCTGCAATAGGTTGTTTACACAGAGATCAATGTTCAAAAAAAAAAAAATTTTATGTAAAAGATTTAAAAAGATTAGGAAGAAATTTAGACAGAGTAGTAATTATTGATCATGATTCACATGCATTTATGCTACAACCGGAAAATGGGATATTAATTAAAGAATTTCATGGGGATGTAAATGATAAAGAAATATTATGTCTCATTGATTTATTAAAGTCTTTTGCGATTAGTACTTATGATATTAGACAATTTTTAAAAAAATATGGAGGAGGAGATTATAATATAGGAAAAAGATATTTACAATTAAAAAGTGATACAGAACAAAAATCAAAACGAATTAGAAATATAGGGAAAATTTTTCATTTAGATAATAAAAAAACACCAAATGGCATTTCTTTTAACTCTTAGAAAAAATTATATATAGTTATTTAAAAATTTATTTTTAATTTTAAAGTGTTTGCACACACATTTCTTATTTTTTCTTATAAATCTTTGTAATTTAAAAAAAAAAAAAAAAAAAAAAAAAAAAAAATTATGAAGCATATGATTTTTAATACTTTTTATTAATTTGAAATGTAAACAAATTTTGAAGAACTACATATTTTATTCTTTAAATTAACACATGAAAATTGTTAGAACTTTTTTAATTATTACTTATAAAAAATCTACTCTTATAATTTGAAACATTAAATTTAAAATTCTTTTAGAAAATATAAAAAGTTTATATATTAGTAAATTCTTAATTTATATAGGCAAATATTATATATAGAAAATTTTTTTTGAAGCAAAGACATTTTATATCTTTGCAGAAAATTATACAAAAATTTTAAGGTATTAACTTTTTTAATTTTCATTTATAAAGTAAATATATAAATAAATAAATATACAAAATTTTAAAGCATCAGTTTTCTTTTCTCGTAATTGAAAATAAATAAATCATAAAAACGAAAACTTAAAAAAAAAAAAAAAAAACTAAATATATTCTTATTTGTAAGAATGGGTATATTCATTAGTATATATATTCTACTATTTTTATAAATTTTTTTCAAACAATATATTTTTTTTAATATTAATGAATTTTTGTTTTATTTATTTATTTTATTTTTTTTTTTTTTATATGCTAGTTATTTTATTGAAAAAAAATTTTACTTCTTCTGCCGCTTTTATACCTCTTTTTTTAATATCATACATATAATTTTTATTTAAATTAAAATTATTTTCCATACTTTCGTTTTTTTTTTCTTTTAAAGATAAAATTTTTTCTATTTCTTCCATTGTGCAAATATTATTATTTTCTGTAAGTAATAAATTAAAGGAATCCATATCATATACATTGGATAAAAATATTTTTATTAAAAATTCTATCTTATTCATTTGATTTTTAATATAATTAAAATAGGTTTTAGGTATAATAAATTCATCTACATCCGTTAAATTCTCCTTTTTTGTTAAATAAAATTCTTTTTTATTTTTTTCCTCTTTTTTATCTTCTGTATTATTTTCCACATAATTATTTTCTTTATTTTCATTATTTAGTATGTTAGGTATTTGAAATAAAACTTTTTGGATTTCATAACAGTCTAACAACAATTGTTGTGCTGTTATATTAGTCATATATTTAAATGAAAATATAATTTGATAAAATCGTTGAATAATCAATGTGGTTGTTTTTTCTAATAAATATGTTAAATAAGTCTCGTTAAATATTTTTTTAAAAAGTGTAAAATAATTATGAAGAAAAACTTCTATATTTGATATGTAATGTGATTTTTCCTGTATTTTATTTATATCATATATATTTACTACACAGTTGTTATAAAGGATAGTGTTTAGTTTTTCTTCCATATAGGTAATTATTACTTTTATACATTTAGTTTTTATATTTAAAAATATTTTTTCTTCTTCTTTAAAAGAAATTTTATCACAAAAAATTGAATCAATGTCATTTATTATATTTTCATAAGCCTCATTAATTGTTTGTTCTACATAATAACTTGTATTAATTAATATAGATAATAATTTAAAATTTTGAATTTTGTTTTCTTCTTTGATTTTTATTATTATTCTTTTGTTTAATTCATCGCCATATTTGAATAGAAGTGTTTTAAAAAACATAATAAAATCAAATAAAGTTTGACAATTGCTAAATAGTAATATCATATTAACATAACTTTTATATAAGTAGAATATTTTATAAGCAGATTTATATACTGTATGTTTTTCTATAATCTCAAAATCCATTTCAGGCATAAATTCATTTTTATTCAATAGATTTTTTACATCGTCAAAAGTGTCATTTACAAAATTTTGCTGTTTTGTCTTATTAATTCTTAGATTATCTACATTATCTTCTTCATTTTCATTTATTATATTTTCAAATTTAATTAAAATTTTTTTTTCTTCATATTTCAACCAATTACACAAATAACTATCAAATACACATGAAATAGCACCCTTAAAATTATGATTTCTTTCTTTATTGGGGCTAGAAATATCAATGAAATCAATATTTTTGTTTTTTTTATTGCTATAATTCTCTTCACATTTATTATTATTATTATTATTATTATTATCATTAATATCACTTTTGATATCATTGCTACTTTTTTTATCATCATCTACAGTAACACAATTAAATTCTTTAAAATTTGTTATACCTTTACATTTGTTACTAACATTTTCCTCTTTGTTGTACGAATTTTTTTTTGAAATAAAATAAGTATCATTTTTCATATTTTCTGTTGAAGATGTTTCATTTTTATTATTTATATTTTTGTAATCATTGATGTTTTCTTTTAAATTATTATTTAAAAGTTGATCATTCTCCGAATGCTTCATATCCTTTTGAATTATTAATTCTGGAAATGGGAACTCTAAAGAAGAGTAACAATTATCATAAGATACATGATTATCTGGTCCATATAATTTTATATTTTTTGTAAGGAAATTCTCAAATTTTATGACTTTTATAACTGTTTGTATTAATAGAACTGGATTAATTTCTTCAATAGAAGAAGAAATTATTTTAACAATATGTTTTTTTGTAATAGAACAAAATTTACTTACAATATTAAAAGGAACATTATAAACATTTGGGAAAATATGAGAATATGTATTTTCATAATTATTTAAAGAACGTTTTAACCAAGCTATTCTTCTATCAATGCTTTCTAAGGTATTTGCTTGATTTTCAAAAATTAATATATATTTTTCTAAAAAAAAATTGGTAAATTTTTTTACTATATTTGTTATAAAATTTGAATTTAAATAATATAAACAATTACATGCATCAAATAAGTTTATATAAATTTTATTATCATTTATTTCGTTTATCACAACAACATTTTTTTCTATATGTACATCACAATCATATATAAGATCAATATCTTCCTTTATTTGATTTTTTAAATCATTAAATAAAGTGTTCGCATCATTATATAAATCGTTTAACTTATCATTAGTTTTTAAATCTAAAATATGAATTAGCATTTCTTTAATAACAGATACTAAAGATATGCAATCTTTATAATCTCTTTTTAACGCTTTTTTTTTTAAATTACTTATAGCAGTAATAACCATTACAATTCTTTTTAATATTATGATAGTTTCAGTAACATTTTTTTTTCCGATATCTAATTTTTTTATATCTTTACATAATTTTATTAATATATCTTCACTTTCTTCTGTCTTTTTATCTACATCTTCCATTTTACTATTTATTAATTTTATTTTTTCTTTAATGTTTTTTAACTTGCTTTCATATTCATTTTTTCTTAAAATGTGATTTTCTACTTTTTCGTTAATAACTTTATCAAGCTCAATTATTTCATTACTCATTTTTTCTAAATGAATTTCAACATCTTCTATGTTCTTTATATTGTTATTTATATAATCACTTACAAATTCATCTTCTTTTTCATCTTCATTTATTATTTCTTCCTTATATTCCAATATATTACTCTTTATATCACTCTTTTCAAAATATTTCATATTATAAATAATATTAATAAATAATTACTATTATATAATAAATATGGTCACTATTTAATACATATAAGCTCAATAAATTATAAAGAAAAAATTTAAATTATATAAGAAAAGAAATATTTGTTGACTCTTTTGCTTTATTTTGTTTTATTTTTTATTTTTTTTTTTTTTTTACTTTATTTAAATATTAAATTTATTTTCTACTTAATTTGGGTATTTTTTCATAATATTTGTAAATGTGAAATATTTCTTCTTTAATGTGTATTTATGAAAAAAAAAAAAAAAAAAGTTTAATTGTAAACATACATTTTGGAATGGAATGGAAAACTTTGTTTATATTTTAAATATATTTTTATTTTTTTTAATTAAATTTATATTTTCGTAAAATTATTCTTCATTTTATGATAAAATTTTTAATGTAAAAAAATTTTAATTTTGTAATTATAAAATGATATTTAAAAGTATAAGAACAATTTAATGATTTTATTATAGATGAAAATTATTTGTGTTGTAAATATATATATATAATTTTAAAAAATAATAATGAAAAATTATATATTTATATATTAATATAATTAATAAAAATAACAAAATGTTAAACGAAAAAAAAAAAAAAAAAATAAAATATTAAATACTTATATAAATATCTATTAAGTGTAACAAATGAAGTATATCAAAGTAACACATTTAATTTGTTTTTTTAAATTTTTATAAACATTTTTTGTATGTGTTATTTAAAAATATATTTTTTGTTACATTTTATATATTAATTTCATCTTTTATTTTTTAATTCTCCTTTTTTAAAAAATATAAAATTAATAATGTGCATAACAATTCTTTTGTTTTTTTTTTTTTATAACTAGAAGAAATAATTATTTTATATTTATACTTTTAATCCACATTATTTTTGTGTATTTTATATTTTGGCTTGTGTGACTTTTATTAAATAAAAAAATATTTTTAAAAAAAAGTTTTTCCTTTATATTTACAAAAAAAATATAAGTATTTTTTTTTTTTTTTTTTTTTGGAAATCATAAATTTTATAAATTGTATTTTAATATAAAAAAAAAGTTTGTCATATAATTAAAAAAAAATCTATTTATAATAGTAAAATTTTTTTATAATGGTTCTACGTCTACTAAAATTTTTTGTTTTGATTGTCGCATCAAAAAAGCTAGGTTTTCAGCTCTATCAAAATTCTTAAAATATAAGTTATCAACTTTTCCTTTTATTTTTAATAAATTATAAATTGATTGAGCTCTTTTAGAATCACATGTAGGGATAAATTTCATTAATGTTTCTACAAATTCTTCCTTATCGTAATTATCATCATAAATAACTAATTTAGCATAATTTAAATTATGAGAAGATTCTGTATCATCAAAATCATCTAAATTTTCATCACAAAAACCATATGAATCTATTTCATCATTATTCATATTATATCCACCATAATTAAAATCATCTATTCCATTATCCTCCTCTTCGTTTTCTTCGTTTTCTTCATTTTCTTCATTTTCTTCATTTTTTGTTTTGTTATCATTATTTATTTTCTCAAATTCATTTTCACATTCTAAATTCCATTTAATTAAACAGTTAATTGATTTTTTATTTAATTTATTTTCATTTTCATTCTCATTTTCATTCTCATTTTCATTTTCATTTTCATTATATTTTTCTTTATGCTCATAATTTTTTATTCCCTTCCCATGACGTTTTAAAAATTTTTCATTAAACTCTAATATTTTTCTTTTTCTTTTAGATAAATATCTTTCTTTAGCTATTTCTACATCTTTTTTTGCAAAATGAACTTCTGGTAATTCTTTATTTTCTTTTAATACCCAATTTATAAATAGGGTATTTAAATCTTTTTTATAAGAAAATGTTCTATATTCAGCATCTATAAACGTTTCTAATTCATATAAATCTAGATTAGGTTTATAATTATTATAAAATAAATTATAAAAATAATCACGCATAGCATATACTTTTTTGTATAAAATGTTATCCTTATCCTTTTTAATATCTTCAATTCTATTTAAATCAATTCTATTTTGATCATCCAAAATTTTCATTTCGCAAAATTCACTATGCATTTTATCACAAATTTTTCTTAAAATTTCATTTCTTAACTCGGGGTTAGTTTTTATTTTATCTAATAAATTATTAGGTTCGTTAACATTTTCCTTATTATTTTCTTCATTTGTTACATTTTTACTAGAGTGGTTCTCATTACTATTTTCAAACGACGATTCTTCAGAATTACTTTTAAGATTATCATTAATGTCATTTTTATTATAACTATCTTTATGCAAATCATTTTCTTCTTTAATGTCTTCATTAGACATAGAAAGAGAAGTGATATATTTTTTTTTTGGATAAGTTAAATTCATAATTTTTTTTAAACAATTATCTTTATCATAATTTTGAGCATAATTATAAAATGGCTCAAATTTTTTGTTATCATAAAAAATATTTAATTTTTTTTTTTTGTTTATATCTAAAAAATCATTTAATGAAACCTCTTTATATGTTTGATCAAATTTATTTATATATGAGTTTGTACAAATATCATATTCATATAAATTTAAAATGTTGTTAGAGTAAATATAATTATGTTTAATTATATAATTAGGTATAAACTTAGTCTTTTTAATGACTTTATCAAATAATTCATGTCTTTCAAAATATTTCATTTTATTTTTCTCATCTACATGACCAATTATATCAATTTTATAGTTTAAATGAAATAATTTATAAGATATTTTTTTCATTCTATCAAACAAGGAATTTAAGAAATAAAAATATTTATGAACATTTTTTGTTATCCATATATTATTTATATAATTCACTAAAAAAAAATCATCAATAAATTTTGGCCTATCAACATTTGTAATAATATTTAAAAAGTATTTGTAAATATTATATCCGATGGCATCTTCTTTTTCGATTGACATTTTTTTTAATTGTAATAATTCTTTATATATATCGCTGTTAATGTTATCCTTATTTATATTTGTAATATTTATTTTTTTAAAATAAAAATATATATTATTTATATCAACAAATTTTTTATCTTCAACTCCATTTTTGTCTGATGTATTTGGTAATTCATCATTATATGGAAAATAATTTTTTTCATAATTACTATCATTAAACAAATTATTATTTTTCTTTTTTTTTTGTTCACTACTACTTTTTTGATTATTACAACTATTAATGCTATGAAGATTGTTATTTTTATTTTCATCCTTATTTACATAATCATCATTATAAATATTATCTTGTTTTATAATATTACTCTCATCATAATATATATAATTTTTATCTATATATATGTTGTTAACATCTTTATAAAGAATTTTATTAATTTCTTCATTATCTTTATTTTTTATAGCTTTAATTAATAAATATAATTTATTTGTTGATAAAAGATTTAATATTTCTTCATCAGGCAAACAAGTATACTCACTTTGTAAATTAAAATAATCTCTTTGATTAGGATGATATAAAACAGGGGTTCTATATATTTCTGATTTTTTTCTTTTTTTTGGCCTTTTTCTATGTTGTAATTTAGTAGATTTTAATTGAACCCTACTTGACATAAAAATTTTATTTTTAAAATTCTTAAACTTTATTTTTATATTATAATTTATGAATATTCTTAAATTTAATACTACTAAAATAAAAAAGAATAAAAATATTCTTTTCATTTTTTTTTTTTTTTTTTTTCTTGAAAATTAATTTACATTCAATAATGATATAGTTAAGTATGCTCAATTAAAACTGTTAAAAAGATGAATATGAATATGAACATTCTTTTCATCTTTTTTTATTAAAATACTTAAAAATTCAACAATTTAATGAAATACACGTTAATTATTCTAATTTTTTAAAATATTAAAGAGAAAATAAAATTTCTGACAAATTTACATAAAAGTTAAAAAAAAAATACGAAACAGACTAAAAAAAAATTTCAATAAAGGAAATAACATATAAAGAAAATATTTTAAAAACATATCAAAAAAAGTTATAAAGATATGAAAAAATGTTCTTTATAAATAAGAGAAAAAAAAAAAGAGAAAATTTTTACATAAAAAAAATATTAAAAAAATGAATGAATCTATGATACTAATTTTTTCTTTTAAAAATAAAAAAAAAAAAAACACTGTTGAAAAATTTTTAAAGTTATACATAATTAAAATTATGTTATATTATTTTTATTACATACATATGTTTATCAGAAGTTTAAAGAATATTCAGGAGTGCATTAATTATAATTGTAACATTTTAAACAAATGAAAAATGAAAAAATAGAAACATTTTTTTTTCATTTAGATCATGTTAATTATATAAAAAAATAGAATTTTAAATTATAAAAGCAAATGTGTAATATATCTACATTCAATAAACATTATAAAATTTTGAAAAATAGGTACACTTTTTTTTTTTTTTTTTTTTAATATTATATTCTTTCATTTTCATAATAAATTTTAAATATATTTTTTTGTATTTTCTTTATGATTCTACATTTTTTGATACTTTTGTACATAAAAAGAAAAAAAGACTTAAAATTAGGACAATCAGATATTTTAATTGATAATATAAATAATTCTATCTTTTTTTTTTTTTTTTTTTCTAGTAAATTATACATCTTTAAAAAAAAAAAGAAATTTTAACAAAAAATTAAAAATAAGCTATTTAATTAATATATAAAAATTTAACTTCAAATAAATTCATAATTTTTTTTTTTTTTTTTTTTTGTAAGATTAATTTATTTTTTTATATATAAATTAGTAATAATATATATAGGAAAAAAAGAAAAAAAATTTTAGTTCGTACTTAAAAAACAAAAAAAGGAAATTTTGTTAAAAATAAGATTTTAAATAAAATTAGACAATAAAAGTTTCATATAATAATAGAAAATATATATTTTAAGAAATAAGGCGGTTTAAAAAATACAAAATTATTTATAAATTTAAATATATACAAATAAAAATTTCTAATTTTTTTTTTTTTTTTTTTTTTAATCTTATGTAACTTTTTTGGTTATATATAAAAGTTAATTTAAAATTATTTATTTATTTTGTTTTATTTTATTTTTATTTTTATTTTTTTTTTTTTTTTTACATTTATTTTTATATTAATATTTTTCATGTCCATATAAATTGAGGTGTTTCGTTTGAAGACTTTTTTTCTAATTCCATCTCATATAATGGTGAAATACTTCTTAACCTTTTAACTGCTTTAACTAAATTAATACACAATTGTTTCACTTCAAAAAAAGTTGTAAATCTATTAAAACCAATTCTTATAGATGTATGTGCGATATCCTCTGATACTCCTATTGATCTTAAAACATAGCTTGGTTCTAAGGTACTAGATGTGCAAGCAGAACCAGAACTTAGAGCAATATCATTTAATGACATTAATAAGCTTTCTCCCTCTACAAATAAAAAGGAAATATTAACATTCCCAAAATATCTATTTATTTGACACCCATTAAATACAATATAATCTAAATGTTTTGATAAATAATCTTTTACATAATTAAAAAAAAATCGCATTTTTCTGTTATCTCTATCCATTTCTTTGATACATATATTTGCAGCTTCACCAAATCCAACAATTAAATGAGTAGGCAAAGTTCCAGATCTTAATCCTCTTTCTTGTCCCCCCCCATGTATTAATGCATTTAATCTGATGTTTGGTTTTTTTCTTTTAATATATAATGCACCAATTCCTTTAGGTCCATATATTTTATGAGCAGATATAGACATTAAATCAATATTCATTTTTTGAGCATCAATAGGAATCTTCCCAACTGCTTGTGATGCATCAGTATGAAATATAATATTTTTTTCTTTGCATAATTTCCCAATATTTTCAATATCTTGAATTACACCAATTTCATTATTTACATAAATAAAAGATGCCATTATAGTATTATCTTTTATGTTATTTTTAATATCTTCTAATTTTATAATACCTTTTTCATCAGGTTTTAAATAAGTTATTTCAAATCCCTTTGTCTGTAAATATCTACATGTTTGTAAAATACATTTATGTTCAATTTGTGAAGTTATGATATGATTTTTCTTATTATTAAGTTTATTATAATAAGTGCATATTCCTATTAAAGCTAAATTGTTACTTTCAGTTGCTCCTGAAGTAAATATAATTTCTTTATTATTTTTCCCATTAATTAAATCAATAATATTTTTTCTTGAATCTTCTACTGCTTTTTCAGATTCCCAACCAAAAAAATGATTCCTTGAATGCGCATTTCCATATATGTATGTTAAATATGGTAACATTTTATCTAATACTCTAGGATCAATCATTGTAGTTGCTTGACTATCTAAATAAAATCTATTAATCTTACTTTTTTGTTTTTCTCCAATATCATCAAAAATTTCATTTTTTTCAATAAATTCATTATCTTTATTTAATGTGTTTTTTATATCAACATTTAAATTAGTATCTACCAATTCAATATGACCATCATTTGTAATTTTTGTTTCATTGTTATTATTTAACTCTTTATTAATAATTTTATTATTAAAATTATTTTCATTCAAATTTTCAGTAAATTCATTATTTTTTTTTACACTACATAAATTATTTATTAAAACTTTTTTAAATTTTACTGTCTTCTCATTTTTACAACTTTTAACTATTGAATTTCTTAGAATATTAAAATTTTTTAAAACGTGAAAAACTCTCATGAGAATTTAAAATAAAGAAATAAAATATATAAATATATAAAATAAAAAAAAAAAAAAAGGAAAATTATCATATAAAATTATACTATAATATGAAAATATACAAATGAAATCGTTTTTTTATATAATCTTCAAAAAAAAAAAAAGCTTATAATTTTGTATATTTTACATAAAAAAATTCAATTTAATTTAATTATTAATAATCACATATGTTATAGAAAAAAGGTTAAAGAAAAAAAAAAAAAAAAAAAATTGAATTATTATAAATTAAAAATAAAATTTTCAAAAAAAATAATCATACATATATATATCACTAAAAATAAAGATGAAATTTTGAAAGAAATAAAAATAAAATAATTAAAAAAGTAGGTTAATTATTTTTATATAACATAAATTGTCAAAAAAAGTAGATAAATAAAATAAAAAAAAAAAAATAAAATAAAATGCAGTAATTTTTATTTTAATTTAATTTTTTTTAAACAAAATAATTATAAACCACACAAAATGCAGAAAAAATAATTTACATAAAAAATTAAGAGTATATATATAAACATTATTTTGTTAAAAATAGTTTGAAATAAGAACATATTTATAAAGAATATTTTAAAAACATTTTAAATTGAAAATATCTCGTTACAGTTTTAAAATTTACATGTTACTAAAAAAATAAAAATTACGTAGAAAAGAAATTAAGGCAAGTTCTATCATATATCTTAATTACTTTTTAATTTAGAAGTATATATACTTTTAATATATTTAAAATATAAAAATATTATTTAGAGAAATACATTTAAATTTATATATAATAACAAAATATAAAAAGGTGCTTGAATTTCTCATTCTCAACATACATATGTATTCATATAAAAAAAAAAAAAAAAAAAAACAAAAAATTTTACACTTTTTTTTTTTTTTTTCATTTTAAATAAAAATATCAGTAAAAATATAAATAAATAAGAGAAGTAAAATGTTCATTTAAAAAATAAGGAAAAATCTTAAATACAAATTGTAAAATGAACAAAAATTATACCTTTTTAGATATGAATAATGTAAAAAATTTTAAATAAAATATGCAAAATTAAAAAAAAAAATCAAACTATATTACTTATAAAAATTATTTTTTTCATAAATTTTACCCATTTTTACTGAAAGTTATATTTTTAGTAAAATATATTTTTATTCATTGTTTCTATACAAAATTTAATTAATGTAGTAAATTTTTTATATTAAAATCATCAAATATATTATGAGTTTGTAAAATTAAAGATATAACAACAATATTAACAGAATTCCCAATTAGTTTAAGTTTTTGTCTATTTGATATGAAGTTAGGAAATTTAAATTCGTGACAGAAGCATTTTTTTTCCTCCTCTATCTCTTTTTTTGTATTCTTTACATATTCTATTGAATTTAATAAACACGTATTCGTATTATTTGCATCACAATAATGAATATTGTAATTATATGCACATTTATGATTTATATGATCAATATTCCAAAATATATTTCCATAGGTGTTTTTTACATTTTTTTTTAAATTATATTTTTCTGTATGTATCTTAAATCCCATTAATCTGCATATTTCAGTTGGTGTAAAATATCTCACTTTATTTTCATATTTTCTCATTTCATTATCTTCGTATTCACTTTTATAAGATACTTCTATGGAATAATTCTCATTTGATAAATTATTCAATTCTTCACTTGTAGAAGAATTTATTAATTCATTCTCCGATTTACTTTTTACATTATATTCGTGTAATGTTTGTTTATATAATTTATCTGTTATTATATTATTATTATTTTTTTTTTTTTTTTTTTTGTATTTGCAAAAATATAGTATAGAACCTGAACCAATAATATATCGACCGTAATTAGAGGTAAAACACATACTATGCACTTTTTTAGAATTTATTTTATATTTCATTCTCTCGTTATGGAAGTTATTTATACAGTTATTTTTTTCAGCATAATACTCATTGGAATCAAAACAGCATTTATTTCCTTTTTTATTGATATCTATAATATCAAAGCAATATGCTGATTTCTTTTTAAGAATATCTTTCTTTACTTCAAATTCATTTAAATTATTATCAATCATATTTATATTTTTAAATTTCATATTATCTATGGAAAATTTTTCATTAATATCTAGATATGTTATTATACTTGGCATATAAAAAGTAATTTTTTCATTTTTTTTTGAGTTTTCATTAGATTTAAATGAAATATATTTTTGTGGAATTAAAGAATTACTATATAATGTATTTTCTTTTTTTTCAAAAATTATCTTTTCTTTGTTATCATTTAAATTATCTTTTTTTTTACATATACAGTAAAAACGAAGCCGTTCATTGGGAATACCAAATTGTAAAGGTGACAAATGGTATGTTTGAAAATTATAATTTTTTTGAATAGAATGTATAAAATATAAAAAAGAAAAAGATACTTCAAAATTTTTCACATTTTCAATAAATATATACTGCGGTAAATTTTGTGTATTTGTATTTTTTAATAAATTGCAAATATGAATAAAACTGTTAGTTCTTTCATCTTTTTCAAAATCTAAAGAACCTATTATTTTTTCCACATCTAAATTATCAGTACTAAATTTATCATAAATTTCATTTGGATAATTCTGGTTTTTCATACTATCATTGTTGTTCAAATCATTATAGTTACTTGTATAAATGCATTCATTCATATTATTACCATTTCTCATATTCTTATCGCAATATATGAAATTTTTTTCGTTTTTATTAATATCTAATACATCGTAATTACCATTAGCATCCTTATTATTATTTTTTGAATGTTCATTATAAACATTATTATTACTTTCTTCATAACTATTCTTATTAGTTTCTTCCTTTGTTTTATGAAATTGGAGTCTTATGTTATTATTTTTAGAAATAATTTCATTTAAATCAATTTTTTTAAAACTTTTATTTTGTCTTGTATATGGTTGACAAGGATTTGATATCAATAATATGTCAAATTGATGAAAATCGAAAAATTGAGCAGTCAGATTATTTATATCTGTTTGAATAATGTAATTTTTATTGTAATTAAACTCATTTTCATTATTATCACTTATGTTATTTTTATTTTCTTTCTGTTTTTTAGAATTATAAAATTGTATTTTTTGTTCGTGACTTTCACTACTTTTAAACTTTTTTTTAAAAAATTTTTTAATATCTTTTCTACTAGTCAAATAGATACAATTTTCTTGAAAATTGTGGTAATGGGTTTGATTTGCTAAATGATTTAAATCTAACGATATAAAATGAAATATACTTTTTATATCTTTTCTTATATTTTCATTATTCCAATTATGAATATAATTGATCAACGCTTGTATCAAACTATAATGCAACCCCCCTATTCCGCTATAAAGTTCTAATACTTTTATTTTTTTCATTAAAATAATTATATAGTAATCATGATTTGTTCTTTAATTATATATAAAAAGACTAACATCATTTTGAATAAGCAGAATTCGTAACATATGAACAAAATTTACATTCTTAATAAAGAAAAATGTATATATGTGAATATTTAATACTTTTTATACAAAAAAAAAAAAAAACATAAAAATAAAATAAAATAAAATAAATTAATTTCTTTTTATGCTTAAAATATAATTACTTCTAAAACATTTTTTATAGTATTATTTTTAAAGTGTAAAAAGTGGTAAGTAGAACATATAACAAAATTTTATTAAAATTCTATTTATATATGAGTATATATATATATAGCTACATATAACTAAATATAAATAAAATTTTCTATTAAATGAATTTATTTTAAATGAAAATTAAAATATATTTTTTCTTTTTTTTTTTTTTTTTTATAAATTTATTTTTATATACAATTGTATTTTTATAAAATGTATTACAAGCATACTATACATTTTTTTTTTTTTTTTTTTTTTTTTTTTTTTTCTGTCCTCTACCCGATATTCATTTATCTAATTAATTTTTTTTTTTAAGAAAAAAATTAAAATATATTATTTGATACATGATATTATAAAAAAAATAAGTTATTCATATATATATAAATATATATATATATATACAAAAAAAAAAAAAAAAAAAAAAAAAAAAAATCTTTTTGAGGCTTTTGTCCCAAAAAATTTTTTATTATTCCCATGGATTCATTTTTTCGGAAAAGTTTACAAAACATTTTTTTTTTAATAATTTAATAAAAAAAAAAAAAAAAGGGGCCCTTTTTTATTTTTTTTAAAAAAAATAAAATTAACCAAAATTTGGTTTTTATTCTACCAAAAAAAAAATTTCTTTTTAAACTAAAAAGGTTTTCCACCAGGGGATTTTAAAAAAAAAAAAATATAAATTTTTAATTTTACCAAAAAAAGGTTTTAAAATAAAAAAAAAGGAATTTTAAAAAAAAAAATTTTTATTTTTTTT
>NW_021628221.1:152909-164482 GCF_900005855.1 Plasmodium gallinaceum | reverse complement strand
TCCTTTTGAATAAGCAGAATTTGTAACATATGAACAAAATTTACATTTTTAATAAAGAAAAATGTATATATGGGAATATTTAATACTTTTTTTCCCAAAAAAAAAAAAAACCTTAAAATTAAATTAAATTAAATTAATTTATTTTTTTTTATGCTTAAAATATAATTACTTCTAAAACCTTTTTTATAGTATTATTTTTAAAGTGTAAAAAGTGGTAAGTAGAACATATAACAAAATTTTATTAAAATTCTATTTATATATGAGTATATATATATATAGCTACATATAACTAAATATAAATAAAATTTTCTATTAAATGAATTTATTTTAAATGAAAATTAAAATATATTTTTTCTTTTTTTTTTTTTTTTTTATAAATTTATTTTTATATACAATTGTATTTTTATAAAATGTATTACAAGCATACTATACATTTTTTTTTTTTTTTTTTTTTTTTTTTTTTTTTTTTTCTGTCCTCTACCCGATATTCATTTATCTAATTAATTTTTTTTTTTAAGAAAAAAATTAAAATATATTATTTGATACATGATATTATAAAAAAAATAAGTTATTCATATATATATAAATATATATATATATATACAAAAAAAAAAAAAAAAAAGAAAAAAACAATTTTGATGCTTTTGTTCCTATAAATTTTTTATTATTCTCATTGATTCATTTTTTCTGATAAGTTTACAAAACAATTTATTTATAATAAATTAATAAAAAAAAAAAAAAAAATGTACATTTATTATTTTTTTTATATATAATTAGATTAATCAGAATTTTGTTTTTATTCTATCAATATAATAATTTCTTTTTTAACTTAAAATGTTTTCAACAAGGTAATTTAAAGAAAAAAAAATATATAATTTTAATTTTATCATAAGAATGTTTTTATATTAATATATATGTATTTTTATATATAAAATTTTTATATTATTTTAGGAGTGAATATGATAGGGGAGTAAACACATTTTCTCCAGAGGGAAGACTTTTTCAAGTAGAATATGCACTGGGAGCTATAAAGGTATAATGAAAAAATATAACAAAAAAAAAAATTAAAATAAAATAATAAAAGAAGAAAAGAAAGAGAAATACAAAACTGAAAAAAAAAAAAAAAAAATAACAAAAAAAGAAAAGTAGCTATAATAAAAGTATCTCATACGAAATTTTTAAAAATACAAAATTTAATATTTTATAGATAGTTAAATTATATTCATTTAATTTATTTTATTAATATCCCTCTTGGTTATTTATAGTTAGGAAGTACTGCTGTAGGTATATGTGTAAATGATGGAGTAATATTAGCATCAGAAAGAAGAATATCTTCAGCATTGATAGAAAAAGATTCTGTTGAAAAATTATTAGCAATAGATGACCATATAGGTTGTGCAATGAGTGGACTAATGGCAGATGCAAGGACTTTAATTGATTATGCGAGAGTAGAATGTAATCATTATAAGTTCATATATAATGAAAATATAAACATTAAATCATGTGTAGAATTAATATCTGAATTAGCATTAGATTTTTCTAATTTATCTGATAATAAACGAAAAAAGATTATGAGTAGACCATTTGGTGTTGCATTATTAATAGGAGGAGTTGACAAAAACGGCCCATGTTTATGGTATACTGAGCCATCAGGAACGAACACTAGATTCTTAGCTGCATCTATCGGATCAGCACAAGAAGGGGCAGAATTATTATTACAAGAAAATTATAATAAAAATATGAGTTTTCAAGAAGCAGAAATATTAGCCTTAACAGTTTTAAGGCAAGTTATGGAAGATAAATTATCTTCTACAAATGTTGAAATTGCTGCTATTAAGAAATCAGAAAAAACCTTTTATAAATACAATTCTGAAGATATTTCTAGAATTATTGATATATTACCATCACCTACTTACCCTACAATTGACATGACAGCATAAAAATAAAAACAAAAAAATACATTATATCAAAATATATAAATACTTGTGTAATTAATTTCCTTTAAATCATTATATTTATTTATTTTTTTCCATTTTCTTTCTTATTTTTCTTCTTTTTTTTTTTCTTTTTTTTTTTTTTTTTTTTTTTTTTTTTTTTTTTTTTTTTTTTTTTTTTTTTTTTTTTTTTTTTTTTTTTTTTTTTTTTTTTTTTTTTTTTTTTTTTTTTTTTTTTTTAACTAATATATTTTATATTTTTAAAAGACATTACAACTACTTAACATTTTTTTAAGCATATTATAATTTAATTGCAATTTTTTCATTAACTTTGAATTTAATATTCCTTTTTAAAACATATATATATACATATATATATATATATACAATTTAATTATTTTAAAAAAAAAAAAAAAAAAAAATCAAGCTTCTATTTTTTTTGTTGAATAAATTTATATACATATATGTATTAAATATATTTTCTACTAATTAGTTCTATATATTCCATTTTATAAATTTTTTTTTTTTTAAATTTATAAAAGATGAAATAAATTAGATATATTTTAAGACAAATAATTTGTATGTATATAAAATAAGATAAAAAAAAAAAAAAGCATAAATTCCTCTTTTTTTTTTCTTTCTTTTTTTTTTTATTTAGTTAAACGATTATAAAAGGATTGTGTATATGTTTAGCCATCTGTGTAGATTTAACAAAATCGTAATAAGAAATATTATAATGTTTCATGAATGCTTTATTAGAAGTTTGCAATAACATTCTTAAATTTATAGGAGGAATATTAGGTTTATAAACTAAATCATTAAAATTTTTATTAAAATCTTCATAATTATATTTTTTCACGAGTTCTTTATAATATTCAATATAATTATCATAATATTTACTCATGTAAGCAACGTGTCTGGGTATTATTCTTAATCTAAAACTGTAACTAAAATATTGAGGAAAACAAAGTATATCTGGAAATTTTTTATTTAAATGTCTAATTAAGTAAAGTAGTTTAGGTCTTATTGTTCTATATATATTGTATGTAAATATTCTAGGATATTTTTTAATTAATTTTTTCAAATCTTCTTCTTCTATACTTTCATGTAAATATAACAACTCTTTATATTTTTTTTTTAAATTTCCAAAAGCATAAAATTGCGGAATATCATATAATATTTTTAGTAATTCTTTGTATGAGTAATTTAAGTCATTTTTATAATGAGATATTCTCTTTAATATTGTGTGTTTATTTACTAATGATAATCTAGGGGATTTCTTTATAATATTTTTTATCATCTCTAAGTTTAATCCATCTGTAATGATTTCCTTTGTATTTATGACTTGTTCACCACTTAAATTAAAATTTATTTCATTTTTTTTAATTTTATTCTCTTTTTCGTAACATTTTTCAAAAAAACTTTTTAATTCATTAGATGTTTTAAAATGATTTTTTAAAAAATAATATATTTTATCATAATTTTTTATAAAGTATTCTAATTTATCTTGTTCGTTTTTACCTTCTTCGTTTTTATCTTCTTCGTTTTTATCTTCTTCGTTTTTATCTTCTTCGTTTTTATCTTCTTCTCTTTTATCTACTTCGTTTTTATCTTCTTCGTTTTTATCTTCTTCATTTTTATCTTCTTCATTTTTATCTTCTTCATTTTTATCTTCTTCATTTTTATCTTTTTCGTTTTTATCTTTTTCGTTGGAAATTTTTAGATTAACACTTGAAATATTATTATTGAAATTACTATTTTTCATGTTATCATTTTCTGATATGTTAATGTTTTCTGTTTCCTCATTATAAATGACATTTAATATATTTTTTTTTTGTTCACTTTCTTCTTTTTCATTTATTATTTCTTCTCCTTGTTTATTTTCATTATTATAATTAGTTATATTTTTATCTTTTATAATTTTTGTAAAATCAACCTGGTCTTTATTTTTTATATAATAATTAATTACTTTGTCTAAATTTCCGAAAATTAAAAAAAAAATTGCAGATTCGTCATGGCAATCTGGGTAAAATAAAAAGCGAATGTCTATATTCAAAAATCTAAATATAGAATAAATATCAAAATTAAAATATTCTTTTGATTTTAATTTATTTATAATATTAAGAAAAAAATTTTTATCTTTTTGTAGCATAACTAACAAATTTTCCTTATAACCTATTGCATAATTATCTAAACTTTTTAATTCTTCATTATTTTTTTTTGCAATTTTTTTTATTCTCATAAATTTACAATTAAAATTTTTCAATCGAAATTCTAATGCCCACTTAAATGCATTCAAATATTTTTCAGGTAATTCATCAATAAGTTTATCCTCATTTCCATTAAAAAAACTACCTAATATTGTATTATCTATTTTCTTTATATTTTTTAAATTTTCAATATATTTACGACTTTCAAATATTTTAAAACAATTTTTTTTTAATTTTTCCTGTTCTTTATTTTGAACAATTGGTGACTTCTTTAAATAAAATAAGTTATTTTTACTTCTTCTATTATAGCAATTATTTATTAGACATACTTTTTTCTTCTTATCATATAAAAAAACTAGATTATCATTATTAATTATATCTTTGTACTTTTTTATAATATTGCTATATATAACATTTATACATCTAATGTAACAAAAATTTAAATTGAAATATGCAATAACTATAACAAAAAAAAGAAAAACATTCATTTCTTTTTTTTTTTTTTTTTTTTTTAAAGTTAATACTATTTCATAATATGTTATATCTTTCTTTTTTAAAATTGAGATAAATTAACAAAAAAAAAATTAGAGAAATATAATTAAAATATATAATTTTAATACAAATTAAAAACATAAAAAAAAAAAAAAAAAAACTTTTAATACCTTAAAAAACTTATAAGAAGAAAAAAGAAGAAAAAATTTACAGTTTTACAATATTTTTATAAAAAGTAATTAAACAAAAAAAAAAAATAAAGTCTTAAAAAAGAGAAATAATGTAATAATAATATCATAATAATGAAAAATATATTTATTCATATTGTTGACGTATAGAAATTAAAAAGATATACAAAAACTTGATTTTTTTTTAAATTTTAAATTTATAACAAAAATAATATACAGATGTAAAAATATATATAAAAAAACTATTAATGAAAAAATATTTATTTTTAATAATTTTATAAAAATGAATTATATAAAAAATCAATTATATTAACTAAATTGAAGAAATAATTTCTAATAAAATATGAAAAATAAAAAAAAAAAAAGAAAGTTTATAAAAATTATACTATAATAAAAAAGAGGTAATATATATAATAGGTAACACACTAATTTATAAAATGTATTTTTTAAAATAAAAAAAAAAAAATTATAAATAAAAATCAAAAATATGAGAGTTACCTTATAAAAAAAAATACCTATTTTTTTTTTTTTTTTTAATATAGTAACTATTTATAAATCATATCATAAAATTAAATGACAATATTTTTTATTCAAGGAAAAAAAGGCTGAAATATACTTAAAAATTTTATATAAATTTAAATTAAAAAAAAAAGAATAATATTTAAATATATAATTAAAAAAAATGTAAAATGGGAATTATCAAGTAAAAATACATCTCAAATATATTTTTAATATATATATATATATATATATGTATTTTATTAATTATATAAAATGTTAAAGTATGTTAGTAATATAAATAAAAAGCTAATATATAAATTACACATTGAAAATGACAAAATTATCGATATGCCTATGTTTTTGGTTGATAACATATATATAAGAAATAAAAAAGAATTAATTATATTATTAACTAATGCTATTTTTTTTAACAAAACAGAATTTCTAGATAATTATAAAAAAGTTTTAATGAAAAATAACAATTACAATAATATTAATAAAGGTGAAAATATAAATAATAATATTAAATATAATAATAGTATTAACGATCATAAGACTACATGTGATATTAATAATCTTAATTATAATAATAAAACTATTAATTTTATAATTAATGAAAATAAGAATAACTATGATGACAAATTAAAATTCCCTATTAATAAAGACATTCATTCTATTAGAGATAAAGATACATGTGAGCTTAAATTTAATTATTATAAATATAATAATGAAGAATATAATGATTTAATAAATAGCTTATCAGAAAAATATTATGACATCGATTATTACAACTCAGATTATTTAGATATTTTTGAAGATGAAAAGGAGTATATTAATTATTTAGAATCTATAAAAAAGAATGAAAATGACGAAATAAAAGGAAAAGAATATTCATTAATTGGTTATATTCCAAATGACTATTTTTTTTTCTCCTTTAAAAATAGAATAATATCAATTAAAGAAATTTTATCTTTTAATGATTTATTTTCTCTTATTTGTTTATTCAGTAAAATAAAGGATGTAGATATTATGAAAATATTAGCTGAAGAATATATTAAAAATATAGAAATGAAAAAATATAAAAAAGTTAATAATAAACATATTATACATTTGTTAAATATATTTATTAAGATAAATTACGAAAAAAATAATATTCATAACATCATTAAGAGTTTACTAGAAAATGTGTATATAAATGTTTTAAGTAATGATTTGAAGTTATCAACTTTATGTTTTTCGTGTTTGTCAAGATTACATTTATATAACATTTTATTTTATGATTATATTTCTAATTTTATTAAGAATATTGACAAATGCTCTCACTTATCATGTTCTATATTACTTCACTGTATAGGGTATTATAAGCATTATTTAATCCAGAAAAAAAGAGATATATATAAAGAGATAAAAAGTTATAAGAATGCAGTAAAAAAATACAATGATTCAAAAATATATAATGAAAAGAAAAACACTTTACTTAAAAATGATAAATATATAATAAATGATGTAAAAACAAATATTTTGAGATTTCAATTATCTAAAAAAAATAGAGATCTAATAAATGAGTTAGAATATAAAATAATTGAAAATTTAATAAAAATGGATTTAGAAAATATCTCTGGAAAATCTATAAGTTGTATATTGCATTATTATTATTTGATAAATAAAAGGATCTTAAATGATAATGATCATATCTTATTTAGTAAATTAATTGACATTTTAATAAGAAATAACATAAATTTTATTAAACCTAGAAGTTTTCTTATGTCTTCATATACATTAATTTTACATAAATATTTCACAAATATTGACATATCTGCATATTTTCTTATGCAGTGTTCTAAACTAATTAAATCTCTAAAAAAAAAAATATACATAGAAAATTTACTTTTTGTTTTAATTGGTTTCTCTCAAAATCAACTAATAGTTTATAAAAACAAAAATAATAAATTTCCTAAAATATATATAGATAGAAAAAATAATAAATTACATAATTTCAAAATAGAAAATAAATATATTGATATGTTAGAAAAATCGGAAAATGAGATAAATCTTTTAAAAAAAAAAGATGTAGATCCTATTAGTTGCAGATCAGCCATATTATATATTTTTAATGAGATAACCAATTTAGATTATGAGTTAAATAAAAACCAAATTCTTTTATATCTACAATTATTTTCAAGTTTTGATATAAAATTAAATACAGACATAAAACAAAAATTATTTATACTAATTATTAATTCTGTTAACGATTTGATATCTTCAATTAATTTTGTTTTTCAATTAGCCATAAAAATATATGGTATTCTTAGTAATTATATGAAGACAATAGCTTTGCATTATTTAGAAAAAGTCGACTTTGAATTATGTAAATTTTATAAATTAATAAAAAATAATGAAAAATACTTTTATAATTATATACAAAGTGATAATTATAACAAGAAGGAGTATTCATTTTTATGTGATGTAAATACTTTGTCAAGTATTCTTTTCATATTTGATCAAATAGATGTAAGTAAAAGGGATTTTATACTAAATCTTTTAAATTTATTACAAAATAATAATTACTTATTATTAACATATAAAAAAAATAAGTTTTCTTCTTATATTTATATGATTCATTATATTGGATATATGCCTACTGAAAAGAAACATAAGGAATTTATTGATTTTATTTATACTAATTTATCTGATTACATAGATTTATCTTATAAGGAATATTTGCAAAAAAAAGAGAATATACATTTAGATAACATATATGGTGTTAAAAAAGAAATAAATTCAGAAGAGAAACCTGAAGTAGACATAAATAAATATAATGAAGAGCATATAGAAAATAAATCTAATAAAATCGTAATTGAAAATTTAAATGAAAATATGAATAAATATGAAGATGAAAATTATTTTAATGAAGTAAATCATAAAATCATAAATGATAAAATATATATAAAAGATTTAATATTATTATTAGATTCTATAAGAATTAATAAAGCTTATAATTATAACTTACTTATTAGTAACATAATTAATATGGTAAATATATGTAAAAATATATATATATATATGTAAATAAATAAATAAATATATGTTTATAATTTATATTTTTACAGATGAATACGGAAAAAATAAGAATGTTACAAGATGATGACATTGAATTAATAAATTATATTTTTATAGATATGGGTTTAATGAATAAATATATAATGGATGAAGCAAAGTAATATAAAAAAGAAAGAATAATAAATAAATAAACAAATAAAAAAAAAAAAAAAAAAACATAATTAAAAAAATTTCATATAACAAAAAATAATTACAAAATCCTTTTTTTTTTTTTTCTTTTTAATTAATATAATAGGAAAAGGGGATTAACTATTGGATTAAATTCATGATTTGTTCTCTATATTTTTTTATGTTGCTATTTATAATCATATATAAAAATCATATAATACATTTATATATGATAATGCTTTAAAAAAAAATTAATTAAATTACTAATAATATTTTTTAATTAAATATTTTAAATATATGTATTGTTTTTAAAAATGAATTACACCTTTATTTTTTTGTTTTGTTTTGTTTGTTTTTTTTTTAAAATAAACTACTTATTTATTTTAATTAAAATTTACGTGTATATATTTTTTTTTTTTTTTTTTCCTTTTTTAATTATATATATACATATATGTTGTAATTTTTAATTTTGTATATGATGAAAATAATGTGGTCAAAATATTTTTTTACGGAATAATTGAATAAATATATTGAGATTAAACCTTTTTGTAAAAAAAAAAAAAAAAAAAAAAAAAAAAAAGAAAAAGAAAAATAAACATTTTTTACATTTTTTCAAGAGTATTAATTATATTTATATTTCTTTTAAATATATTTCTACAATATTCTTCGCAATTATCTTCTCTCATATTAAACAAATCATAATTTTGAAAATTTATTATAACATTCCATATATTTTCTTTATTTATATATTTTTTTAATTGCTTTATAAAAATACTACAAATAATTTTTTTTAACTTATAGCTATCTAAAAATACTTTTTTTATTTTAAAAATTCTGAAAAGGAATAGAAAAGATTCCGTATAACAGCTTAATTCTAGTAATACTAAACTTAGCAAAAAATTTGCTAAAACATTCTGATTATTTAAATTTATAGTTAATTTGATACAATTAAAGAAATCATATATCCATTTTTTTTTATACAAATTTGCATTTAAAAATATTATATTTTTAATAATATATTTTTCTTTATCATCTAAAGCTAAATAATACTCATTATAGTTTTTAATGAATTCCTCCTTATCTGTTTTTTTTATATAGGAATTTTCGATATTAAAGAATTCCTTATTTTCTAAATTATTTTTTTTTTCATTGTTGTTTTTATTTGTTTTCCTTATGTGTTTTTTTACATCTTCTATTTTTTCCATAAAATCATTTTCAATTATAAATTTATCTTCTTCATATACATATATATATTTACAATTTTTCGTAAAAGAATCTAAATAAAAGTAATTTTTTAAAAAGTTATAATATTCACTATTGTGCTTATAAATCTCAAATGCCTCAATAAATTTTTCATTTGACCATATTAAATTTTGTTTTTTTGTAATTATATTTCCTATATGCATCTGACAAATATTATTTCTAAAATTAAATTTAATTAATGATGGCATCTGAGATACATTTAACAAAAGATATTTACCTTTATAGTTTAAATTTTCTAAATTTTGAAACTTTTTACATGAGAATAGTAATATATTAAAATAATTTAATAAATAATCATTATATTTATTTTTTTTTTTGAAAATATCACCATTTAAATGATTTGATATAAAACCAAATTTATCATTATTACAATAATATTTTGAGTTAAAAGTTATAAAAAAATGAAAATTACATTTATAAAAAATATCTTTAAAATGTGCATATATATATTTTTTATCATCAAATACCTCTCCACATATATTCATACCTATAAATTTTTCTAAATCATGAAAAGGAAGACCATCTATACTTAAACTATTTACAAATTCATATTTATTTATGAATTGAAATGGCAAACAAGCATAAATACAGTTATCATTTTTTCTATTCTTTTTTATTATTTCAGCTTTCTTTTCATTATTACACACATTTCTAATAGAAAAAATTCTAACAAAAAAACATTTATATACTGAATCATATTTATAAATCCATCCTCTAACGATAGAATGTTTTTTTATGTTTTTCAAAAAATTTTCTTTTCCTAAATCTCCAAATATTATTGATCTTTTATACTTTGCTAATCCATCTTTGTCTTTTTTCATATTTTCAATCATAAAAACACTATTTAAATTTTCGTTGTATAAATTTAAGTTAAAGCAGCCATAATTTATATGAAAATAATTATTAGTAAAAGGAATAAAAGATATGTCACAAAATCCTACATCATTATTCTTGATTTCATCTTCAAAAGAATTTTTAATTTCACATTTTTCTTCAGAACTATCACTATTATTTTCTTCACTTTTTTTTTTTTGCTTATTAATTTGTAATTTATTTTCTTTTATTTTAGGATTTTTCATAATATAACTGTCTGTTTTTTTTATTTTATGGGAATTTATTGCTATATTTTTATTATTATTATTATTTATTTCATTACCTATTTTTTTCATTTTCATGTTATTTATTTTAACACTTTCGTTGTTCAATGAATCTCTTTTAATATAATTTTTCATAACTTTTTTTACAGTTCTAGAACTTACATAATTACTATTGATATAATCATAATAGTCATTAGTAGAATTATCAAAATTTCTTAAAAATATATTACATAAATTATTAATTGAATTATTTTTTTCTAAAATATTAAAAGATTTTTCCATTTCTTCTACTAAAAAATTGCTATATTCCTTCACATCATTTTTATGTTCCTTATTTTTAAAGAAACTTTGAAAATTATCTCCCTTTTTTAATTCCTCATTTTTTTTATTAAAAAAAAAATCTGCGTTATACTTTTTAAAAAAGGGAAATTCATTTTTTAATTCTTCTATTAACTTTTCATAAGCTTTTTTTTCGGTATATTTCATTTTTTTTTTTTTTTTTTTTATAGTATCGTTAACGTATTACAATTTCTAAAAAAATATGTCACAAAAATACGTAGAACATATCTATATGTATTATGTTTGAAAAATTACAAATAAAATAAATTTAATATTAGAGATATATACTAACAAAATAAAAAGACAAAAACAAAAAAAAAA